>NC_079167.1:73490970-73790970 GCF_947568905.1 Ostrea edulis
TTTCAAACAGCGTATGCTCACCAGCGCCAATAATATCCCCCAGATCACCAGACCACGTGGCACCTTTTGGTATTCATATTTCTTGAATTCCAAAACATATCATTTATGAAGAGGAATATCACGAGAAAATTTTCCCTGGTTAAATTTAAAATAATGAAGATTTCATAAAGATTGTATGTGAATATGATATAATCTTATGATTATTTAATTCATTTATGTCTAGGTGAACATCAGTGAAGACTCGATTGGGTTTTTTCAATGCTTGACGTGAATACTACTATTTCTTACATATTAGAAAGAGGTCTATAGGTCACATTATTCACCTGAGCAGTTGTATTTTCCATATACATTGTACATCGTCAAAAATACAGTTTAATATTTACAATGCTCCCTGTAAACATATCGAAAATGACACTGTACGTTTACATACGAATAAATAAACGACTCTTGTGTTACAAGCAAATCTTATGTTCTTTGAATGATGTAAACATTTCATTAGATATAAAAAAAATATTCCACAAAAACTAGAGCAAAGCTCGTTGTAAAGCAACGAGAGGTCTTCCGTCGGAGCTGTGTGACATAAAAACCTTATGTGTGTGTGGGATCTAACTTTCGCCTTCTTTCCCTCTTGATATGTTATACGTAACATCACCCCGGGAAAAAATATTTGAAATACTTATCCAGTGATTTTACAAAAGACAAATACAAGTTAAAAGTTTTAGAAAGAAAATAATCAACTGTACTGTGACAGGAAGATAAGTACTGTAACGATATAAGTAGTTTGGCTACGCTGGCGATTCTGACTTCTCGTATGTACTTATGAAATAGTTTGAAAATTTAATATATATCATTGAAATGAAGCTATAAAGGTGTACTATAAATTTTTATCGTAAGGTGTTTAATAAATTTATAGTACTCAAGTACATGCGTGTATGATCTCATTCCACGAATTAGTCTTTTGAGGCGTGCGTGTATGTGGGATTAAATTCTTTCAGCATTTAACTTTTCACTCCCAATAATGAAGAAAAAATTACTATTTAAATTTAAGAAATTATGGCTCAGGACATACAATAAAGGTTTATAGCTGTTACCAATATTTTATCATACAACAAAATTATGATAGCATAATATTCAGACTGAAGAGAATAATTCATCGAGTTTGAATTATTTATACATACAAATCAAATAAATTGCTCTCAAATCTTGAATATTTTATTAAACTTTAATATCTATCTGCGTAAATACATGTAGGTATATTATGTACACAGCGTGTACAGAAGTCGCGTATGAATTTCACGCCAAGGGTACGTGCCGAAGTTACATAATTTGGACCAGGATTTCTGAATCAATGTTTAATCAAAGTCATTGTTTTTAAACAATAAAACAACAAATCATTTGAAATGAGACTGGTCGGCCATGGGTTTCTGAATATTCTATACGCATGTTTAGATTTGGTTTAATCATGATTATAAACTATTGATTTCAAAACATGTTCAGAAATATTTCGTTATGTTTGTAAAATGTATCCATTTTCTTTTTCACAAGGAAGAATTTGAGTAAAGCTTGTGTGAAATCACAGATCGCTAGTCCAGCAGCGATGAATCTCCGATATTAAACACACATTCAATTAGATATGATTGAGAAACGAACTGTATATTAAATTGCAGATTTTAAAATTGACGCCTGACTAAATGCTCTAGAGTTTTGAATTTAAAACAAATCAAACGTAAGACCAGGGACGTATAAACAAGTATATACATCCCCGGAAAGACTGAATTATTCGAAAAATCCAATATGATCAAAAACATAACATTCTGTGTTATATTTAGGACGACAATGTTTACTTTGTGTACATGCCCTGGTTCACACGCAATGGTTCCTCGAGGCGGTTACGTAATTGTAAACAAAAACAAACCCCACGGTGTATGTAAGATGCGTGTAGTTAATGACTGAGTTATTCTATGCCTGAAGGTTTGTTTCTTCAGTTAAATATATCGCAGAAGAGATAACCTTTTCCTCTTTTTTTCTTTGGAACGATTGTTTATATTAAAGCTACTAAATAATAAAAAATACCCTTAGAGATACAGATGTATTGCTGGATCAAGTAAATATCCTACCAAGCTCTTATCGTTTTTAAATCACACAAGTTTTCAAAACTTTTCCGCACAAAAACATGCAAGTTTTCGACACTTTACACCAGCACTCCTCCAGATGAATAAGGCTTTTTAAATACAATTGGAACTCAGAAATATTCTTATCTTGTGATCAGCCATTCAAAAAATTACTTTGTTAAAATCACTCTGATTCTTTGAAGTTGATATCAAAAAGATACTGGAGTTTCTCTGATTCTACACACAGGTATACTGGAGTACCTCTGTTTCTACACACAGGTATACTGGAGTACCTCTGTTTCTACACACAGGTATACTGGAGTTCCTCGGAGTCTACACACAGGGTGATGTTGATATTGGAGTTCTTCATTGACAATATCCACGTAGTCAATTGGCGATCATGTCATCAAACTGTCTGCTGCAATTCCGACTGGCACGACTGAAGCTCCTTAATTACCTGATTTTGTGTTTATATTCTTGGCAGAATTTATATCAAAGCTTCTACATGAAAGAAAAATACTTGTTGCCTTCAGCTCGATTAAGATACACCTACGACGTTTACTGTTCATAATATTCACTTTCGTTCATACTTGTATGTCGATTCGATATATCTCAGTGAACTAGACATAAACGAAACCAGTCTTCCACATTTGATTCATATTTGGATATCTTATTAAATTGTCATCAACGGCAAACTAACAATTCCACTTTATGACAAACAGGATGACCTCAGCTTCTTCATCGTCAACTTTCAACATTTATGTAGCAATCGCCCTTAAACACGTGCATACACATGTATCGTGTTTCTATCTTTAAACCGATTCGATACGCTACAGCATGTTCTTCGCATATTAAATGTTTAACTGACAAGGAAGTTGATGTTACAGGAGTTTTTACAGTGCCTTTTAAAGTCAGCATTTCCCAAACTATATTGTTGTTATAATGATACAACCAGTAAATTGAATGCTGCTTGGCGTGTTTCAGACAACTTTTTAGGCTGTTCTTCACATACTGATTTTTCAAATACATGTAGTCAACGTAGTATCAGTGCAAATAAGGGATATTTTTCATTAAAAGATCTTCGGGCGAAAAAATAAATGGAATAATAAGATACCTCCGGAAGGAAATTAGAAAATTATATTTAGTCTTAAAGGGAAAATATTTGTTCTGCACAACCAATCATTTCTGTGGTGAAACACGTGCGTGGACAGATTTCCAGGGAGGACCGCATAATGATTTTAATGATAGATTCAACTGGATAGAATTCAATACTCACAGCCCATAAAACTCCATGATTCGAAACGTTAGTAATGTATAATGAGAGAATTCTGAGTTCTAGTTTTTAATAACTAGAACCTACATATAAAATATATCGCAGGTCCATGCCATGCTTTATTAGTAAAATGACAAACATTATTAGAATAAACTGGAAGTGCCGCTGCTCTTAATTGACAGCGGCTGACTTGGCTGTTCTCTATAAATATTGCCTTAAAAAAATTTAGTTCACCGTTTTACGGAAGCTGATCAAGATATACCGGCTTCAAAGAAGGTAAGAAATCCTTAAAATAGTTCTAAAAGAATTTGTTTGCTTTAGAGTAGCGTATACTGTCTATTTTGGGCTTTTTATTATTATTATTTTTTGCTGTTTTTATTTTATGTCAAATACAGACAATACAACCTGAATAACCATACCATGCATATATAATGGGCCTAAAATGCGACTAAGATTACATGGACACAAATTTAAACAATGGAAGAACCCATGAAATTAACTAATAGCTAATATAAAGATACATGTATATACACAGTATTTAAAAGATCTTATTCATAATGAAACGAGCCCAATATTTTACAAATTGGGCATTGTTTAGCCAGTAAACTACAAAACATTTGTAACATCTTTAATTTTATCAAGTCTTTCTTTTATCAAAGCGCTATAAAAAAAATCACAAGAAAAGACAAGATATGGCACTCACGGCGGGTGTGACCAGTCAAGAGGGGGTGCTTACTCTTCCTAGACACCTGATCCAACCACTGGTGTGACCTGCAGGGGTCCGTGTTTGCCAAACTCGTAAAGGGATAGTTACGGTCATTTTTGTTAAAGAGAGTGTTGCACCGAAGCGGGAATGTTCCCTAATCGGAGCTCCGTGCCAGCACTCGTGACGTTGAACTGACCTTCATCATTGCGTATTTGCCATTTAAATACCTGAAGGATACCCCTAGTACTAGGGACAAGCCTAATACATTTCATGTGTCAATACATTATACATGTTGTCTAAAGATCATTTTTGAAATCGTGAAAATTAAATTGTATTCTTTTTTCTGAGTATCAGATATAATGCATACGGTTACATTTTACGAGTGTATCAAATATTTAATATTCTATACTACTACAGTCCTGAAGCTCTTATATTCGAATGTTTTATTTTCTACAACCAACAATTGGCAACTGTACATGAATCTGACCACAAAACAAAATATGGGAAGTTTAATACGCATTAAATTTTATAAAGTTCAACATTATTCGAAGCACATGCACCTGTAAAAATGTATTAAAACATAGCAATTTGCTACTGGAATACATATAAACTCAAACTGTTTAACGTTTGTTTGGCCTTTAAAGTTTTTCTTCCAAAGCTTTGTATAGTTCACAACGGATTTTCGTAAAAGGCACCATGCCTTTGTCAACAACTTTCATTCAGAAAAACATACAAGTTGTCGTTAGCAACCTTGACTATTAAAACACAGGTATTGCATGCTGTATTCGGCGTGTTTGTTGAGAGCCTTATTCACAAACTAAATAGTGCCCAGGTTGGAAGCTTATTTCAAACCTAGATTTGACATGAAACATTTATAAAAACTAGAAGCGTGTTTCAATTAAGAAAAAAAATTAGATGGAAAACGTAATATGAAAAAAATGTGTTCGTGAGGGAGTCGAACCCGGTCGTTTTAAAAATAGAAAATATCTTTACTTATAAGAGTCAACGACCTTACCCACTTAACCACGCAGAAGACCATACATTACTAAGGAAAATTAACGTACAGGTGAAATTGAAAATATCACCTGTGAAGTCGTTTCGAATTTTTTTTAATTTACAAAAAAATGCCCTCGTGGAACAAAATTTCAAAGCGACAGTATTTTAGAGGACAACTCGAAGAACATGTTCATGCTAAATTTATTTTGTTTTTCTGAAATTCGGGGATACCCCTCCATTTTAACGCTAAAAATCATATAAATCACTTATTGCTTGATTTAAAGTCGAAATATTCTGGCTAATTCTGTCTTTTAAACTTATTTTCAAAAATTATTGAATCAAGACATGCGTTCCAATTGGTTTTATCATATATTTGAATAACTTAATTTTTTCGATCTTTCATGCAACACCTGTAGGGAAATTAACATGAGACGTGCAACACCTTCTTTTTGGGAGAAATAAAATAAGTCCAAATGACGCATGCGAGTCATTTTCTGTATATAATAAGAATTTTATGTATTTATATTCATTAGATTTTAAGTTTAAAACAATTATAATTTTCAAATCACGTCCCAGAATTTTTGCTTTCTGGACAAAAATTCAATCTGCTAAATAAGTTGGTTCCTAGTGTAATTTTTAATGAACACATTATCATTTCAAAGTTGATGCATATCGTTCATTTTTTTTTTACAAAACATATTACAGAGGAGTAAGATAATTTGGGGCGAGAGGGAAAAAAATCACCAAAATGATCTTTACAACTGTATCTCTTTAATTCTGTTTGCTTTATAGGAATTGTGAGATTGATCACTGTTCATTATCTTCACTTGTTTACAAAACTGCAATATTACAAGTCATCGTCCCTTCTGGAATGTGATGAGTAACTCGTTTTACCTGTACTGACAGCATTTCATTTTCTAAAGTAATTGTAGATTTAAGAATTCTTCTAAGTATAAACATTGAAAACGTTGGGTTTTTTTTGTCGTCATTGTTATTTTTCAGACAGAGAGATGAGACTGTACGTTGTGGTAACGCTGTCGGTTTGCTTACTAATGTCGGGACAAGGTGATACCCTGAGGTATAACAACATGACGATCCACACCAAAAGGTACACGTACTAAACATAAACTGTGATGTTCATTTCTGTGCTGTCCCATTAGAGATTTGTTTGATGTCGCCATCATTAGGTGAAATGTCACCAATTTCAGGGGCGGATCCAGGAATTGCGGTTACGGTGGGCGCCACTTTATGAGGTAGGGGGTCTGGGGGCGGCCTTGAGGTGGGGGCCCAGGGGGCGAAACCCCCGGAAGCTCCTGGATTTTAAAGATTTTATAGGGCTTGAAATATGTCTCCTATTTAAGCCATTTGTACTATTTTCTATCATTTCTAATAAGGTGAAAGTAGTAAAATGACACAAATTTTAAGGGTTTTGGGGGAAAATTAAGCTCTCCCAATAAAGTAATTCAAGAAATCAAAAGATTTTGTCATTTATTTCTCCGGGAGTGGAAGAAATTATTGCTTCTTTTATTGTTTAGTACATTTATCTAAACAAGATACCACGATTTACCATAAATTTGAAAATTTTAGGGGGGGGGGGCGGTTGCGGCCCCCCTTAAATCCGCCACTGAATTTTGTTCTATGCATGACGCTTACGGCCGTGACGGTTCGTTATGGTGCTAATAAGTTTACCGTGACCTCTGTTCTGAAGGTCATATCTTAAAGGGGTTTTGCTAAAACGCGGAACGAAAAACGGAACGGAAAATATTTTACGCAATTATGTTATGAGGAGGTCAACATTTTGTAAAATCAAATGTCTTAGGGAAGCAGAAATTACAGAGAGAACAGGAAGTCATCAAAATCCACCATTTCATATGAATATCTCATACTAATACATTATTACGAATTTAGAAACGGTGGATTTTGTGGATGAATGTTCAATGTACCAACAGGCGCTTGGTTAATGTTTGGCATAGTAAGTTTTGCAAGCGTCTGTTGGAACCATCCTTTTCCCCGGTTTTACCCCCCCCTCCCCGATTGTGACAGTATGTTGTTTCACAAATGAAGACAAAATAAGATGAACATACTGAAAAAGACTTGAATTATAATTGAACACCTTTCAGGCTGCTTCCTTAAGAAAAGATTTTATGATCCTACCCAATGAATAAAAGGTACCCCCACCCCCCGAAAACAACATTGTAAAAGATAAAATAATTTTTAAAAACAATTTTCCCCAAACATAGCCTAGTTAAATCGAACGTGCTTTATACGAATCGATATGTTTAAGATAACTGAAGTTGAATTTGAATTTAGTTTTACACCTAGTACAATAAACATTTATGTATCACATCATATTTCAAAGCCAACGAGTTCGGTGTTGAAAAAATATTTGCCTCATTTGGGATGAATCTATGTGAAAGTTCGTACATTTACGGATTAGTATGGAAAATAAAGAGATACAGCGGGAAAGAAAGATTGAAACAGAATCAATTGATGTAAACTAGGGTGAAGTTTCAATCTAATTAAAATCAGACTTCTTATATCCGCGCTGTATACTCTGCGATTGTGAGCGTATTTTAGGATATGATTTTAATTAGATTGGGTGAAGTTTACGACCCATAGTAAGAGGAATCAACATATTTATTTCATAATATATGAAAAAGCTAAAAGGCTAACACGGAATTTATGCTGGAATGGAATTAAAAGTCATGTCTCTATCAATCTAAATGTTAAAATATACAAGTATTTAGTTTAGAAATGAGTGATCCCCCGATTTTGTTTGCGTTATCCTATCTACATTAATCATTCTAATTTTTAAATTCCGTTCCGTTCCGTCTTCCGTGTCGTTTTCCGTTCCGCATTTTTGGAACACCCATCTGAAAGACCTGTGACTTTCACTTCCATTGCAAGGTGCATGGCGAAGGAACAGTTATTATCTCTATGTTACACGTGTTTAACGGGGATTCGGGTTCGGAAATCGAGCCCGGGCATCCCTGTTACGGAATAAGCGACCCAATATTCTTTAAGCTTCCCATTCAATATTCAATACGCGCTAATCTGAAAAAGATACATCGATAATGAATCATTGGCACGTCTATATAATTACATTCGATATTTTGTTCTTTGCCTTGGTATTGATTGATTGATTAATTGATTGTCTGTTTTACGTCCCGTCGAAAATTTTTCACTCATATTGAGACGTCAACAACTGTAGGTGAAGTACCACAAATTTAGACCTACGCGTTACAGTAAGGGTTCTTTATCGTGCCAACACCTGCCGCGACACATGACCCCCGTTTTTAATGTCATGTCCGAAAGACCCGTGATTCTCACTTCTATCTGTCGAACGTTTGGCGAAGGAGCAATCACCACCTATGTTTAAATCTTAGGTTAGACGCTGCCATGGCATGAGCGGGGCTCGAACTCACGACCTACTGGTCACAAAGCGAACGCCCAATGAACTACCGCGATATGTTTTTTTAGTGCGACCGTTGAGGCGAGCGAAGATCCTAAATATCTTTCAACATAACTTTAGACATATACCCCGCTATTCATTTAACGCGAGAAATATAACGCAGTCAATGAAAAACAACCCGTAGTGTCGTCATATTAGCTGCTAGTATGCTTTTATTTCTTTCAAACCAACAACAGCAAAACGCACGAAGGTATGAAAAAGCTTGTTTGGAAATTAAAAACGTTTGTGGTACTTTTAATATATTTTTATTTACGTGGTTGTCAATGAAGTATATACCAATCGTAACTACTCGGCTAATTCCGTAACCGCAAATAAACCTCGTATGTAGATCCGCATCAGGGAACCGTTTTACAAAACAACTTACAACAAAGTCGCAAGTCATAAATTGTATTACATTTATAAGTTTAAATGAATAAATTAAAACGTTTCTGAAACCAAATACTGAGCATTTATTTTTTCACTATTTTAAATTGGAGTGAATGAACTTACAATAAACGAGAAAATTTCAGTTGCAAAGTTGGTCGTAAGTTCCTATGTGAAACGCACCCCATAGTCAGTTGCTATGTTTACACAAATGTAACTATGACGTCACAGTCGCACGATACAATATGAAACGCGAGCTTTCCAATGCAAGATATCTTATATAGCTAATTAAAGGTATACTACCACTATCAATTTCCACTTATATGTTTATGTATTAGATTAAAGATGTTAATGATACCGAACTGAATCTGCGGTGAAAATCTAAATTATACAGGGATTCGGTTCAATCCTTTTGATTTCATCCGCATGCGCGCTTCCGGTGAAGAAATACATCGAATTCGTGCAATCTTAACGCGGGTCCATGTCCGAGTCTTCTTTCCGGTTACGGAAAATGGCCAGTGTGATCCGATCCGATTGTGAAGTATACCACAACATGACCCCAAACATGTAGCACTAATCCCACTAATTTTTCAGCTGATGAAGAGCAAATCACGAGACTCAAATATGTAACCATCGGAGCTAGCCCGTCCCCTCGCTCGCTATCAATACTAATGCAGTGTTTCGTTCATTAAAGGTGACAGGTGTCACTAAAGATATGTGTCGTTTTATATATAAAATTATACATAAGAAAAAAATTCAATCAAAGCTAAGCGTAAATTGTCTTAAATAAAATTCAAAGAATTATAACACGAGCTCAAAAGAACTCCGTAAATCGAAAATCCACGTGACCACCTGTCTGCGGTGTTCATTTGAGTGTTCTCACTTTACGTAACATGATTGTCAATGCGTATATTCTTTAAATTTTCAAAAATACTGGTGACCGTCATATCCCACTAACAAAACCGTAAAATTAATATAAAGACAAGAGGCCCATAGGCCTAATCGCTCACATGAGTATTAGTTAAAAGTATCACTACTCCCATGGGCTACGGAATGTAGAGAAAAATTCCTGTTCTGAAAATCTAAGCTAAATATAATATTCAGCAAAAGTATAAAACAAGATGTGTTCTCAGAACTTAAATTCCCTAGAAAGTGCTTAAATACTGATGAAAGGCTTTACATAATATAATACATATAACATGAATTTAACACGATATACTAATTTGGACCCGTCCTAGAGTCAAAACCCTGGAGTTGCGATATTCACAATTTTGGTACAACCTTTTCTGCTTTTCTTCTAAATAAGCATTTAGTTTTCAGACTGTGTCAGAAAACGTCAAGTCTTCCAACTCATAAAGACAATATTCACTATCATGATATTGTCTCCATGCTGGAATCAAATTCGTACCCCCTAGGATCATGAAATTTACAATTTTGGTTAAGGACTATTCACTCTTACTAAATATCTATTTAGGTTCAAGAGCATTAAAGAGGATATTATCTAAATGTTATGCATACAAAGTTTGACCCCGCCTTGGAGTCAGACTCCTACCCGGGGATCATGAAGTTTACAATTTTGGTAGAGGACTTCCTGCTCTACATCACTATGCATTTAGATTTTCTTGCGCATGTGCCGTTGTAGAAAAAATGTCTGAAAATTGATTAATTTGGGCAGCTTTTACCTCGCAGGGGTGCAGGAGTCCTGAAATTTACGATCTATATCCCATAGATGCTTTAAATTAATTGGAATGGTAGTTATCAAGAATAAGTTAAAAATGTTCAATTGTTAACGATCGACGACGGATGCAGACCAATTGCAAATACCACTATTTGTAATAAGTTTAAAAAGCTGTTTGAATATACATTGTACTCTTAATTAAACAGTAGTTGTTTTGTATATAATAATGAAAATAATGATGTAAAAGTTTATTTCCTATGTTTAAGCCGAATGATAAGATCCATACAAGGCGAGCTGGAGCTGATGAATGCCCGGGCTTTGCTGGCTTTATTGAAAGACCGCGTGGGACATGGATATAATGCATCTTATTAGTAAGTCCCCCTCCCCCAAGATTTTAATAGAAGTAAAGTTAATCTGGAGGTACAGGGAAATATGGGATAATGGAAAGCATAGTCACGCCCCTAAATCTTTATTTTTTAGTGCTTTACAATTAATACATCGATATCTAGTGTTCTGATGATAATTTTATACGGCCCCAGGGAATGATGAACTGGACAGAAAGTACACCACCAAGGTGTTTGTGTTTGTCAGTATCATTTGACTAAGTCGCATAATTCTCAGTTTCACCTGTGCAGGTATTTACCGTTCATGCAAACATTTTTAACTTCTCCGTTTTGACAGCGATTGAACGTACTTTAACATCTTTATATTTCAGTGGAAAATAGTTCTAAATTTTCTGTTGATAAGTAAGTATAGCTTTCAAAATAAATGTTACAAAATATAATACAGATTAAAACGTTTTAGACTTTCATTGCTAATTAGAAAGAATTTATTTAATTGTACATTTTAATATTTGCATACTGTTTTACAGGTGCGGAGAGACAGCCACTACAACTTGGAATTAAAGTGGGGAAAATGAAATTGTAAATATCTCTCTGTTTTAAATGGTCCGTGATTTTGAACTCTCGGAACGTAGGGTTTTATTACAATTGTTGCAACCTCCAAGACACTGTCACTGTGCTTCATTTAGCGTGCTTAAAATTTAGCGCAATCATCGATAATGTGCTGTTTGCGCTAACCGTGAATGAGCGCTTCTGTGGTTTACATTGATTAATAGTAAATATCATTTTTGATTTAGACGGTTCACAATTCTTAACTCTCAGAACATAGAGTATTATAATTGTTGCAACCTTTAAGACACTGCAATTGTGCTTAATCTAGCGTGCTTCAATTCTAGCGCAATCATCGATACATGTAATGTGCTGTTTAGGGTAATCATGAATTAGCGCTTCTGTAATTTTACTTGAATTTTCATTATATAGCAGTGGCGGATCTAGAGGGTGTAGGGGGATGCAACTCCCTCCTTTGGATGAATGGTTTTTTTTAAAAAGACTTATTTTTGCCATCTTGGAGTCTTCAACACCCCCATCCCCACTTTCCTGGGCGGAAAAGGTACAAACTTTGGGTCGCAATTCACCCACCCCCTTTGAAATGTTTTTGGATCCGCCACTGTATTGCATATTGAATTGATAATCTGTACTAAAATTGTGTTTGAGAAGGAAAAAAAAATCGTACATTACAATGTTTCTTTGCTTGTATATGTATGTCGTATTACATTCGACTTAAGATACTTTTCACTGACGTTGTGACGTCACAAGCAGTAGATGAAGTGCCACAAATTCAGACATGCGCACGGCGTTTCAGCCTACATGCCGTCGTAAGATTTCTTTATCTTGCTAACTCCTGCTGCTACATGGAACCTCGAATTTTGCCGAGTGTTTGACGATCATTCATTCATTTTATTCGCTTACACCACACTGGAAGTGGTACATGAGGTTCAGTACAGAAATATCATGTATCAATACAAGAAACGTTAGAGGAATGTGTATAGGTACATGTATGCAAATAAACATAGTGAAATATGTACATAAATATATATTTAAAAAATGAAGTCGTGTATTAAGGAGAACATACTAATTCGTATAATTTACCTTTCTAATAAACATGCACAGGTTTTTAATATTACTCGTTGGCATAATTTCATAAAATTTCATTATATTTGGTCTCGTATAATATTTTCCGTGTAGATATTCTTTTCTTATACCGGATAAAGCACTGCACTCGAATACAAAATGGTATTCATCTGCAATTTTTGTTTCATTACATAAAATAGATAATCTTTCCTTATATGGTATACTTAACCATCGGTCAGTCTCTACTGGGAGGCGATGGTTCGTGGTACGAAGTTTCAAAAGGATGCTGCTGAGTTTCTCGGGTAGATTTTTAAGATAAGTTTTCAGACCAAAACTTGTTTTAAAAATCCTGTATATTGTACCATTGAAAGAGATAAAAACATCACTTGACAAAAAGTGGACAAATTGATCCTTAAGGCTTTGTTTTACAGCGTTTGTTATCCATTTTTCATTCACAATAACTTGTTCATACCATATATTAGAGAGTCCACATATGTTTAAAATTCTCTGAATACATTCAAACCATGGGTTTTTAATTGTGTCATTATGGTACTATGTATATAAATGTTTGTAAGGAATATTTGCTATCTTACATTCAAACCCTGGGTTTTTAATTGTGTCATTACGGTACTATGTATATAAATGTTGGTAAGGAATATTTGCTATCTTGTTTTCATGACTCGAGCAGTCACTATACGAAGCTAGGGAGCGAACGAGGTTCGAACCCACAACCAACCGATCAGGATGCACACGCTCCAACCACCGAACCAACGCGACCAGTATGCACTTGTAGATCAAACAAAAAGAACTAGAAAGATATTGTATTCTGCATGGTGAAAATAACCATTTAAAATTATCATAACTATTGTACATTACATTAATTTTACGACAAAAAACATATCTTATACAATGTTGAAAGCAATGATTGATAATAAACATGACTCAAATGCATAGTACATGATGTCCATTTAACATCTAGGAAGAAAGAGGTTCCCAATGACTTCCGCGGATTTAAAAAAAAATACAGTCATTCAAAAATTGAGTGTCTTGTATTTTCATGCAATCTTACTTGATTTTTATTTTGAAAAATAACATGTCATCCCGTTCAGGCTAGATGTCATGTTTAGTGTAGAAGTTGACATTGGTATTGTGTTTATTAATGTATTTTGAATTAGAGAGAAATTAAATGTCTTACTTGAAGGGGTTATGACTGATGAGAGAAGTCGATATTCACACAACAAATCCCCCCCCCCCTTTTTTTTATTACAAGATCTGAGAAATCCCCAAGCTGTTTGAAATTTCCGGTATCATTCACGATTTTTTTATCTATAGAATCATGCTTGGCATACAGACAATGTAATATGGTTTTCTTCTTTTGTACTAATTACAGTTGTTCCGTATTGACTGTCTTAGTATTTCATTTAGTGAAATATGTTTGATATCTAATAACCTTGTTTTTACACATTCACAGAACCTGAGGCTTACTTTTAAAATAAGGACAATTTTTTTTCTCTTCGTTCGATTTGTCAGAAATGTACAAAGAGTCAACTTTGAGATTATTTACAGAAACCATTACAAAAATTGTCCTTGATTTTTTAAATTAGTTACTTTGATTCCATGCATTCATCGTGATAGATTTTATTCTCTTAGCATACATTCTGTTTGTTTGTAATATATTAGGACATACATTTCAGTTTTGAAAATGCATGAGAGCATAAACCGCGACGCTTCACACTGGCATACTTCATGAGGCGCGTTAACGCTTCACGCCGGTGAAGAGGCAAATTTTGACTCCCATAGAATAATGACCGGGGGTCATTTTTCGACGTCGAAAAATGACCCCCTAGCCGTAGAAAAATTGGATAATTTTGTAGAAAGAAGACCCAGGGGTCATTATTTTGCGTGTCATACCTGAAAAATAATGACCCCCGTCGAAAAATGACCCCCTCCCTTTTTTAGCAGATTGATTTATTTTAAAGGAGTTGATACTGGTTTTAAGGTTATTATTTTCCCAGAGTTATCGTTCCTGCTGCTCCTCTTATCAAATTTATTCCATGTGTAAATTTTTTTTCACGGTTGATAAAATAAAAGTAAGAACTAGTTCATTAAATTTGAGGAAAACCCACTGTAGGTTCCATGACCAATTACAACGGGGAAAAACCCGCATATTTCAGGGACGGATTCAGGGAATTTTCTGATGAGAAATGTTCTTGACGAGTATTGTCTGCATTCTTAAGCAAAGTCTTGACGAGTATTTGCTGCATTCTTAAGCAAAGTCTGACATTTGATATCATACTCCATATTCTTTGTAAAATATTTATAGCTACATTGACTATATGTAATTCTGAATGGGTAGCATAACACTCTAACCTTAATAACACATGGGGACAAGGATTTCACAATTATGGTAGTAGCTACTCTGTGTATATCAAATCAATTACGCACTCTGTTTGCATGTTATGGTCCTTAGTGTAGAATAAACTAATGCATGTTTACAAATGTAACTATAGAGCCCCCTTCCACGCCTGAACCCATATTCCCTTTATGGCAAGACGATTGCATATACATGTATCTCGATATAACTATGCATGCATTTACTCGTATTAACGAATATGACTCGTTGTGACTAGACCCTTATTTGGTACGAATCACTATTTTGTTAAAACAAGTAAATTCTATTTTTGAAACAAAATTACAATTCCTAATATGTTTTAATCTGGTTACATTTCATACGAATGATAGATTTACTAATAATATGACAATGTTGGACTGCTTCCCTTAGGCATCACCAGAGAAATAATCCTTAATAAAATTTACAAGGGGGTCATTATTCTACGGGGGTCATTTTTCTAAACGTTAAATGGACTGATTTTTGAAAAAGACATTTTTTCTATGGGCAAAAGGAGTCATT
This sequence comes from Ostrea edulis, assembly GCF_947568905.1. NCBI lineage: Eukaryota > Metazoa > Mollusca > Bivalvia > Ostreida > Ostreidae > Ostrea > Ostrea edulis. Next base: position 73,506,454 of record NC_079167.1, read on the forward strand.
ATTCTACGTCGAATAATGACCGGGGGTCACTTTTCGACGTCAAAAAATCTACACCGGCGTCCCTCATGAGGCGCGTTAACGCTTTACGCCGGCGTCCCTCATGAGGTGCGTTAACGGCTTCACGCCGGCGTTCCTCATGAGGCGCGTTAACGCTTCATGAAAAGTATGTCGGCGTGAAGTGTTGCAGTTCATACCCTCATGTATTTTCAAAACTGAAATTTATTTTTTATATTTACATTCTCCTTTGATTTCTGTCAGAATTCCCAGGCATTAAAATAGATGTGCTATATTTATCAAGATTCAGACGCACATTGGATACAACTGTATCGCATTTATGAGAACATTATATCATTACATTTGGTAAAAATATCAAAGGCAAAATATTGGAAACTTAAAAATTAATTTTGGATTCTCAAAACTCGTTTAAAATGTTTATTGCTTGTGCTAGAGATAATTTCGTCTTTTAGTGCCACACAACTGTTTTTCTTTCTTTTCTTAAAATAAAATAAAACAATAGGTACATGTATGTATAATGTATATTGATGTGTATATGAATTGAAATTTTTAAATGAGGCATGATTCAATGTCCTATCACTGGGTTGTTCAGTTCCTAAACATACGACGGTTACCATCGTGCGTCTTTACTAATGACTACCCTATAGGCAGTGAATGGATGAACTAAATAAATCCATTTATAAAAAAAAAAAAGGATACTAAGTCCAGCATACCAGAATCCCACCACTCAGTCAGATGTCTCACACCACGACAATGAATGCACTTCCGCCTCTCTGGAATCAGCAGCTGATCACGTTACACCAGCTATATGACCACAATATGACCCACCATACCTGTAACCTAAAGATTAAAGCTGACACGTATTCATAAATATAGAAGAATTTTCAATATCCTTCATGTCTTTGTTTATCGATCATATTTGTTGAATATTCTATTGTTATATATGTATGTATTCGTATGGTACATGCATGTAATGGGAGAGTTTTGCTTCACTTCACTTCACATCACTGTTTCCCATTTCCGATCTGTGCAGATAGCCTCTACAAATACACAGTTGGTTGGTTATACATTATTTAACGTCTCTCTTGAGAGTCTTTCACTCACATGGAGACATCACCATTGCCGGTGAGGGGCTGCAAAATTTAGGCCTATGCTCGGCGCTTACGGCCTTTCAGTTAGGAGGGATCTTTCTCGTGCCACACCTGCTGTGACACGGAACCTCGGTTTTTGCAGTCTCGTCCGAAGGACCACCCAACTTAGTCGCCTCTCCGATACTAATGTACTAGTATGTATGTGTTAAAAGAAACAAATAAAATCACGTTTTATAACACTATGAACTGCTCAAACTACATTTAGGCCTTAGATCTTAAAGATTTGCATAATTTAAAAGAAAACCCTTTTCTTAAATTTACATGAAGGTACGATTATGCAAATATTTGCAGTAAAGTATTGATGTCAAAATTATTATGTAATAAGCGTGGAGAAATGTTTACCCACAGTCAACGGATAGAATGGAATATAATAAGCAATAGGCATAAAATTCGTATTCATTATTCAAATCCACTTCACGTAAAATGCAATCGCATTAAATACTGCTACAGGTAAAGTGTTTGGCATGCATGCTTGTCATGAAAGCTCATCGAACACGGATGAGTTTTATATGGGATACTCGTGATACTGTAGCAGACCAGTACCTTACTCCCTTCATTCTTATAATCCATGAAACAAAGCAATAACTCCATTTGTATTACCGTAATCATGTTGTCACGTTTTTGTACAGATTGCAATGCACTTAGATATAGCTCGTGTCGATAACAGGGCTTCAATGAGTTGAAGTATCAGAATAGAATATTTACCTTGTATTGTGCATGACTGCTCACACTACACAATGTTTAATTAGAGAGAGAGAGAGAGAGAGAGAGAGAGAGAGAGAGAGATTTAACCATTGATCATTTAAGACCGTGTTATTTTGACTAAAATCATTTCTCGGTTACCTTTGAATAAAGAATTTTTATTTATGGGAGTTCCCTTTTAAACATGGATGCTGTGATTCATATGTAAATACAGTATAGAATTCAAAGTAATGAGCTACCATCATAAATAAACTTGTTTATATTCTTTCCTATCTAGGATTGTAATTCAAACTTCCTAATCCAAAACATACGTCATGCCTCACGCGCAAAGCACATCAACGATATTCTACCACAATACAAATATCTCTAAGCTATGGATAAAATAGATAGAAAATTAATTATTGTTATTATACCATTAGTGGCAAATTCAAAGCCGGCGCAGCAGCCCCCCCCCCCCCCCCCCCCCCCCCCCCCCCCCATTTAAGGTAAATTGTGGCATCTTGTTTAGAAAAATGTAAAGGATATAAAAAACAATATCTTACACTCTCTGAGAAATAAATGACAAAATCTTTTGTTTTATTGAATTACTTATATAGGGGGATTCCTTGGGCTCCCCCTGCCCCCTCCCCCCCCCCATTGGGGGCATCAAGGCGGCCCCCAGACACCCTATCACATAAAGTTGCGCCCCTAACCGCAATTCCTGGATCTGCCCCTTTTCCATTATTTATATAGTCTAAGGAATGGAATGGTCTTTTCAGAAAACAAAATTCATAAATACCAAAGATTTTTAAAGCTATAAATATGACACATTCTTTAGCTATCCCCGTAGGAATAAAAAGCATGCATTTTATATCAAGCGATATAAGTTATACACTTTCTGCAAATTTTGCAATTTAGCTCATTAGGATTAAAAAGTAATCACGTTAACTTCCTAATCAATTATGTATTCTCCGGGTCGGATAGTGAACGCCCCATTTCGAAATATTTATGATCACGTGATGTTGAACGCGGAATTTCAAAAGTAAACAACTATTAATTCTTCTTATCAATTTTTTGAAAAAGTATTATTATATCAGACCCTCTGTCTTTAAATTATAACGCGGAATCACTGTAATTAAACTTTCATCGACATAGGATGTAAAGGAATGTAAGAATTATGTTATTTGGGTAAATTTGTTAAGAATTCCTTTGAAATTAGAAGTACCAATGTATAAGCACCATTCCTATTCTTTCTTGACCTTTATATGTTTTTAGATTTATTACATTGTATACTATGTCTATAAGCTGCATTTGCTTTTGACTAATAAACAACAACTACAAGGCAACATGAAAGTGTGCGCGGCCTGTAGGCTGTTGACGGGACACATTTAGCGACACAATCAGACGGATTTAAACAGGGTAGAGAGAACCACATTGAGCAATAGAAGGGGAGTTAAATTTTATGCTTAAACATGAAATCATCATTCAGTACGACTATATACCGTACCTTCCATGATGTTTCTACTAATATTTTTCTCGCGCTTGCGCACAACCACCATAAATGTCACTCTTTCATAAATATGCATTAAAAATCATCATTTTCTCGTTACATGCAGTAGACCAATATTCCTTTAATACCCGTACGTGTATATAATTTGTCGAAATTGTCAGATCGTATTATTATTCATAGTTTATCATACTAAAAAAGCTTTGCTCTAGTTTATAAACATCAAACAAAATACTGTTTAATACAGCACATCTACCTTTAAAGGCATAGGGTCTATCTTTTATCTCAAAAATGACACCACAATATTTTGCAAGAACTCCAAAAAAAAAAAATTTTGTAGTATTAATTATGAGTTATCTATAGCTGCAGCGCTTTGAAATTGAAGTCATTTTGACGTTTTAGCCCTTTATAAAATTTTTGTCTGGAGGACAATATATTAAACTGGTACCCCGCTGATTGGTGGCTACACACAAACATAAGAGATGCGAAGTCAACAGGGTACCAGTTTAGGCAAATGAGAACAGGGAATACGCAAGTTCCGAGTTACCCAAAAGTTATTTCCCTTTGTCGAACTCTTTCGCATTTTATGACGTATGGTGGGTACACAATGTATACATTATATCGTAGACTGGCATTGTACATAACGATTACGTACGATTAATGTAATAAAAGCGTAACTTTTGTTTATATCAATCACTGGTATGCATATTCTGGCCATATCAAGCATAATTTGTTTGAATAAGATCATCAAATTGGCTATTGAATCATTGTTCGTTTCCTCTTCTATATGAGTGACGTTATTATCAAAGAAAGATGGCAATTAACAATATTTGTTGTAGCCATTTTGTTATCCAATACTCATAAACTCACTGAAGTTGCCTTTTCCCTGAGATAGGATGGTCTCAGAAACTCTGGATATCATCTTTTAAGAAATAATACAACGATAGTAATTAGCAAATGTACCCACTGTCATCATATTTTACGTCATAATTTACGGAAGAGTTCGACAAAGGGAAATAATTCTTGGGGAACTCGGAACTTCCGTATTATTTTGTAATTACTATCATATCCAATGTGTTTATAAACATTCTGAAGAACTTTTTGTGATTTTCTGGTTAGGATCTTAAATTTCGCCACCTTTTTGGAACATGTAAAATTTCCATAATATCTTAGACCCTATGCCTCTAAGTAGCAACCACCACCCATTTTTTAAAAATTACCCCAAAACAATAAAAATCAGGTATAATTACCAATTTTGAGTATGCTGATTTCAAATCTGAATTCCTTTTACTCCACTTTCTTATAGAAAATGAGGTATAGTGTCTTAAACACCCCTACCGTCAGGTTGCCAAAAACGGAAAATGTTTCATTTCACATCAAAAAGTGACCCAACTTTATTTCTTGAAACATCATTACCCAAAACAATAAAAATCAGGTTTAATTACCAATTTTGAGTATACTGAATCCAAATCTGAATTCCTTTTACTCCACTTTCTTACAGAAAATGAGATATAGTGTCTTAAACACCTCTACCGTCAGGTTGTCAAAAACGGAAAATGTTCCATTTCACATCCAAAGTTATTTCTTGAAATAAGGCAAATAACATAGAAAGGAAAAAATTGATACTAAATTGTTCCATGAACATTCTTAGCTGTTTTGGAAAGAATATATCTCACCTCTGGACTTCACAGATACAGGAAAGGAAGAGGCATACGGAGTGGATCAAAGATCTTAAATTTAATCAGATTGGGCCATAGCCTAATGAAATGATGAACAGGAGCAAAAGTAAAACTAATAGGAAAACTGATTTATTAAACATTAGCAAGTCTTTACCGAAAACTTCTGGTAGAGCTGTCGGGAAGGGGGGGGGGCTGAGTTGCATCATTATCAGAATTTACCGAAACAATGGACTCTCTGGCCAGTATGGGGGCTGAGTTGCATCAAAACTGACAGAAGCAGATTAACTCACTGGTCAGTATGGGGGCTGAGTGGTATCAGAATTTGTATGAGAATGAATGGTTGAAATGTTTATTATTTAGATATTTTTTTCAGAATTCAGAAATTTAAAAACTGCATTATCAGATTTTTCCTATAATGTCCCTTTATTGCAATGACTCTTCAAGTACAAACCATGATATTAAAAAACTGAAATGATAGATAAATAAATAAAATATTTGTCTGTTAGTTACTTTATTTATCTGTAAGTAAGTCACTAAGTGTAACTAGTGACACTGTGACAATGCAACTTGCAAGTGAAAATTGCATCATCTGTAGCTTATGACCCCTTTTAAATTTGCCTTGCCTTGTAATTAAAATTGTTGAAAATTTGGCAAATAGCATTTTTAGACCCCCAGTCCATACTCCACTTTTCTTTAAACACTAAAAATCCAGCTGATTCAGTGAGGAAGAAATGTCACTACCATATTTCGAATTTCCTCTAGACTATATCAAATTAAATACCGCACTACTATCAGTCACATATTGACACTGGTAAGGGTATGGGGACCTAGTCTGTGAGTGTGATGAAAAAGATTCTGATGAAAATAAAGATTCACTCATCATTCAGAAATACATGCGATGTATAAACATCGTATTATTGTATACTTCCGGTACGTTGTGAGTACGTTAATAATGAGAGTTATCTTTCCTTGGATATTGAAATCAATCAAATACTATATGAACATGGGCAATTATCGTCCATGTTTGACCTCAGTATAATTTATTTATGCATATAATTTATTAATATGTCCCTCTTTGTTGCGTATTTCACCGTTAAGTCAATGTTTACATATATTTGCTCTGCTTAACCGCTTCAATCTCAAAGGGATTTTTTGGTATGTGGCTAATCACGTGAGATACGCTAAATATAGCTATTTTAGATCCGAACGATCAACTTCGCATCATTCGTAGACTCTAGGTTTATCCATACTAGCCCGTAAAAAACAGGGTGGAACCTCGTCCCACTTTTCCTGTAGAAATAAAAATAGAACATGACGCACCACCTAGCGAGCGCGGTTGTTGCTACTTTAAGCTTACAAACTTCATTCACGAATGTTAAGTATTCGAAAAAAACCGCATGGATAGCAAGTCTATTATGCGTGTTAACCCCAACACGTTTCTGTAACATGTCATAATGATTATAATATAAATATTTCTCTATATATCGTGTGTGTACATCTGACATCATGAATATTTATCTGAAATTAAGCATGCATCTGTATGTAACAATTTCAAATTGACGTAAACGATAAGATATCAATACTCATAAATCAGTAATATTCGTGTTGGGATTTTATCAAATATCACACAATGGCAACCGAGGACACATGTATGTTCACAAACCAAGGCTAGACAAAATTTCATCAGATGCCTAGGAGGAGTAAGCATCCCCTGTTGACCGGTCACACCTGCCGTGAGCCCTATAACTTGATCAGGTAAACGGAGTTATCCGTAGTCAAAATCAGTGTGCCAAGAACGGCCTAACAATCGGTATGAAACACGTCAAACAAAGATATCAATAAATAAAAATCAATATATGCACCCAGGGGTGCATGAGCCCAGTTGCATGGGATACAGTGTAAAGTCAGGAATGATGTGGCATATATATAATTGTGAAGAACTAATTTCAGTTTTAAACTTTTCGAGTTACTGTCCAGAAACCATATTTGTCTGAAGTTTTCAATCTATTTTCGGTCACTGTGACCTTGACCTTTGATTCTCCTAAATCAATAGGGACCTTGCTTTGCTGGTATCCAACAATATATCCAAGTTTCATTTGATTCAAATTAAAAAAAAAATTCGAGTTATCCTCCGGAAACCAAACTTTTTTGGAATTTTAAATCTATTTTCTGTCACTGTGACCTTGACCTTTTTTCTCCAAAATCAATAGGGGTCTTCCTTATCTGGTACCCAACAATATATCAAAGTTTCATTTGATTCGGATTTAAACTTTCTGAGTTATCATCCGGAAACCAAATTTTTCTAAGATTTTCATTCTTTATTCGGTCACTGTGACCTTTGACCATTTTTCTCCAAAATCAATAGGGGTCTTCCTTATCTGGTACCCAACAATATATCAAAGTTTCATTTGATTCGGATTTAAACTTTCTGAGTGATCATCCGGAAACCAAATTTTTCTGAAATTTTCATTTTATTTTCGGTCACTGTGACCTTGACCTTTGACCATTTTCCTCGAAAATCAATAGGGGTCTTCCTTACCTGGTACCCAACAATATATCAAAGTTTAATTTGATTAGATTGTAAACTTTTTGAGTTATCATCCGGAAACCAATTGTTGACGCCCAATCGCCCGCCTGCATCACCAAACCAATAGCCGAGTTCAACTTCGTTGCAACTCGGCTAAAAAGCTATGTGCCTTTACTTTTCGAATTACCAGTAATTTGATGAAATGAAACAAAACAACCCGCACCTCTAGATGTACTTCAAAATGAATTGATTTCTGCATTGACCTAAATCATATTTCTAATATTCGGGGACAGATGTTGCAGACACATTTACAAATAGGGTTATACATGTAAATTCCAGCTCCTTCAGCTTTAGGACTTAATGAAATGGGTGCAAATAGGTAGCAATTACTCTCATTTCAACACAGTACTGAGTATGTATAAAAGGTATATCGCTATATCAAGAATGGGTTGTTCAAATTTGAGTTTCCTGCAATATGATAAACTTTTCAATGATTTACAATTGAATATTTTATGGTCCAAACTTATAATATTCTATTACTTCTATGCATATTATGAATTCAAATATAAGCACCAAATGTCACCCTTGTAAGTTCCAACAATGCTGTCAATTCACAATATCTGAAATGCATTAATACGTGTAAGCTTATACTTATATCAATCATTCATTTCCTTTTCCACCGAAATAACCTGTCCAATAAATGAATAAAAGTACATTCAATATTATATAATATCTCCCGATTGAAAAAACCCCGATCAAATGGCACAGACGAAGTGTGTCGCAGCTTCTGTAAAGAATGTCATCACCTTAATATACCAATATAACTGGAGTTTATTTTCATGGATTAATCAGAATAAAGAATAATATTTCGGTAGGATTACATTTTCCGATCTGTTACAGCAACTGAAGGTAAACAGTTGTCCTTATTTGATGTGTTTTCTTGGCGAGCATGCCATGTGCATTACTTATGACTTATATGTGCTGCATTGCTTATGCAAATACATCTGTATTTTGCAAGAGAATGTAAATAATGAAAAGATGAAGACAACAAGCAGTGAACAATCTCAATTCTTATAAATAATACCAAAGTAGGGCAAACACAGACCCCTGGACATGCAGTAACAGGTGTGGGATCAGGTGCCTTGGAGGAGTAAGCATCCCATGTTAACCGGTCACACTCTTTGTAAGCCCTACGTCTCGATCGGGTACACGGAGTAATCAGTTCAAAATCAGTGTGTAAAGAACAATCTCAACTGGTATGAGACACGTCAGATAGCAGTTTAACCAATGACAGCTTCTGTTGCTGAATTGGATCATTATAACGCTCAAACAATTTGCGAAATGCTTGAGTTTAAACGAGTGTTGTATCAAATTATTTGTCAGTAGCCTTTGTTTTTTCCCTTCTATCAATAGATAATTGGATGATTTCTCTGTTTTTACTTGTTATGGATATGATTACTGCAAATACTTAAATTCAGATGCAAGTATGGAAAAAAAAACCCACCCTTTTACTAGCATTTTTTTTCTAAATCGTGTTACATGTAGGTGATCAGAATGTTTTACTAATGCACGATATGTTTATTGTAATGTTGAGTAATACTAGTAAGACTTTTCCTGCTGTAGTTTAGCGCTCAAGGCCGTAGCAGTGAGGGTTTTTTTTTATCGTGCCAACGCTTGCCGCAACACAGGACCTCCATTTATAATGGTCATATCCGAAAGTCCCGTCATTCTCACTTCTAAAGGAGTAAGCAATACCTATTTCAACGTCTTAGATTTGACGCGGCCATGGCACGACCGGGACTCGAACTCACGACCTCCCGGTTACGAAGCGAACGCTCTACCACTAGGCTTATTTCCTATAATTAATATGTACATTACTATGGGAGACCGGTCAGGTCCAGCCAGAAAATTTCTTGGGTGTTGCAATATACGAGTTGAGTAAAACATCCACCCTGTTATCTAATGTACAAAACCTTAAAAAGAAAAAAAGAAAGAAAAAAAAAAACATATCCTATAAATTTGTGTATTCCATCACGTCTTCTTTTTTAAAATATCTATTTTTCAATTTCGCAAGGTCATTTTAGAGTCATCCTTCAAAGCCGATATATGGCTGAAAGAGCAAGGTACATTAAGGCCCAAATTTCGCCACAAAATTAGGATAAATTTAAAATGTGGTTTCACTTCGTTTAATCATTATGATTATGCACTAGGGCATTGGCCCTGATGATATATGTGAAAATTAGTGACGTAATATGTTCTATGACGTCATTTTCCTTCTCCCCGATTGACATGATTTACCGAAATCGCGGAAATTAGCCGTTTTTTATGCCTTTGAATCCATTTTTAAGATAGAGCACATGCAACAACCACAAAGATGTTTTGTGTACAAATCAATCATGTTGAAAGTCAGTAATGAGCAAAATTTCGACTTGGTTGGTAAATGAGCAGACTATTAAATTTATTTCCCGCGTTCACCTGTAATACAAATTCCAACGTTGATGTTGTTCATATATACAAGTTTAATGAATAAATAATATGCATATGTACAGCATATTCTAATATTGTATTAAGCATTATGTCAGACACATCTAATGCTTGTCCATCTGAATTAAAAATTCACTCATGATACATAATATGTATGTTATTAAGTAAGAATTTTATTATGGTTTTGGCCTGGCTTTTTAAAAAAATGCACGTGTGCAACCGAATGCAATCTTTGTTTATAAAATAAAACAGTTTAATGATATCGAAAATGAAAGCGCGATAGCTTAATCGGTACCTTTATACCAAATCATAATAGTGCGAGAGTTCGAATTCAAAATTCAATTATATTTTCCCCGTAAAAATTGAATTAGTCGCAAGGTAAACATACAGGCTTTAAATATATACACTTGAAAATCAATTCATTACAATATAATGTTCATTATTTACATGCTGCAGTACCTGTAGTTTTATGGCATGCATGTTTCCTATCAAAACATTTCCAATTCATCGATCTGTCGTTTATATTACAAAGTTGTTGAACTCATTTAGGAGAAGTTACTCCATGATATATATGGTAATGGAATATTCACATCCATCTACCCTGCTATAAGAGTGAATGTTGGTAGTTGATAGATGGACGATGTCGTATCTAGATATCTAAATTATTACTCATTTGTAAGCTAAAAGATGAAGTATACGCTTGTACTGTGTGTTCCAAGAGGACAAAACCCGGTGAACCCCGATCATTACATATACAATCAATGTCAACAGATCTACAACTTTAATCGTTTCATGCTTAAATTTTCGCAAGCATTCAGTTCTACCATAAAGGGGGGGGGGATAAATCAAAATTCGCATGTAAAATTTATGGAAAAACTACATTCTTAAAACAAAAGAATGTGTATGCCAAATTCCCCTGTTACTACATGTACGTCGCTGTAATAATTTGTTTATAGAATGGCCTTAGATTTGTCGATAACTAACGCACGTGTTCTGTGACATAGTCTTATTTAAAAACACATGATAGCTGGTTACTATTTTCATCATTAAATCGTGGAACTGGTGTTTAAGTAATAGAACGCGATTTTCACACATAAGGAGAACTTTCTTTTCCTGCATTTACACTTTAACCATCCCACTCACCGTCGGTCACTTAGCATTTAGTGGCATGTGCACAAAACACCGCTTAATTTAATGACTATATCCGAATCATGCGCGGATCTAGAGGGGAGGTCCGGACACCCCCTCTCCTTTGGAATTAAAGTTGCATGTAATTTGTGCGCAAAGTAATGAGGACTAAACCTGAGCACAATATTATCATTTGTATAAAACTGGAACGATTGTTTGATATTCTTTTCCCAATTTACATAATTACCGGTGATTAATGTAAACATTCTAACCAAGCAGTATTCTTGGCTTTTTTTCAATTTCACTAGAAATCTTTGTGGAAATAATGTAAGTTCTCAACAAAGCACAGGAATTTGGATACAGTGCGGTAATAATATATTAATTTTAGCAAAGCATGATATTTTGTAGCATTAAAGTTTGAACACTCGATATTTTCGTTCTTTAAACTTATTTGGAGACGGTAGGGAAATGAAAAATTCAAACACAACTCTCCGAAATTTCGCAGCATTTAGATTGATGAAGTAGGTCAGTCGTGTGTCCTTTACTACAAAAGAAAATCGCATATTCCCAGATCCATGGAAATCGTGCAGCATGCAGAAAGTACCCTGAATAGGTGTCTGACAAAATCAAGTGACTAAGTCCTTGTGCACAACCATGACTTCGAAAACATGTGCCGGTCATGGTCACGGTCTGATGATATCGTGGCCCTTTTGCACGATGATGAATATCTAATATGAATGTAAGATCGAATGAAACTTAATTGGCTGTTTTATAATAATTTAATTATTTACATATTGTTAAATATAATATTTTCTACAATTTTAAGTTCTGTAGTAATTTTCTTTTTAAAAAAGTGCTTAACATATTCGACAAAATACGGTACTATGCTACACATCGACGTATTCTTCATAATATTCAAGCATAAATATGATGGTTTCATGAGAGAATCAGGAAAAAGAGGCTAGATTTGGTCATAAAATTTTCATTTATTTGTCTGAAATGAACAATTTGCATCTAGATTTGGAAATTTTTTCCCAGACCCCCACCCTCTTTAAGAGGAGACAAACCCCTCCCGCACTCTTCCCCTCATCGTATCGCGACTCGGCCGTCTATTTTCAGCAGCCGAACTAGTCACAAATCAGCAGGACTTGTAAATTATAGATTCTAGTAGTCTTTTTCACTAGTATAGTGGAAAAAACTTAGTGTGAAAAACTGATTAGATCTTACACCTTTCATTATTTTGACAATTGCTGGAAAATATAAATATCCTTGACTGACGGCATTATATATCCTGATGCACTGCCATAGTGATTGACTTTGGTATTGTTAATAGACAGTCTCTGCTTCATTCATCATTAGAAACTGGCCGAAAAGGAATTGTTTAATGATTTATTAGACAGGGAAACCAAGGTTGCTTTCATATCTCCAACTAAATCGGCATGTATCAAAAGGTAGAATGGGGGGGGGGGGGGGGGTAAAAAATATACGATCCTCTCCCATTCGGACTTCGGACGTGGTTTGAGACAATGAATATGATTTATGATTCAAACTTTTTTCCTTTGCGTAAATACTAATGCATTGAAAGATTTGTTATATAAAGGTAATTGTCAGGAGCCTGTGTATATTTTTTTTTCAAATAAAGAGTCTAATTAATAAATGCAAGTGTATATGCTAAAACATTGAATATATAATACCGACACGATTATTTTTTGTTAGGTTTTTCATGGTGTCAGTGTCAACTCTTGTGTAGAACTTACCACATTGTTTATAAATCTTATCACATCCTATAAGGTTCACATTCGGTCCCATTGTCATGTGTTGAATTTTTAAAAAAGTTCGTTTAATAATATTTCTTTTTACATATATTCTGAATGGATTTCATGTTCGTTTTACTACATGTACAATCCAATGTAGCATTGGTTAGTGCGTGTTCCTTCACTGAAAACATTTAGTGCGCTCGAAAAAAAAAGAACAAAGTGTACATATACACACAAGAATAACTTAAGGTAACCACGCGCTACGTACATATATGATATTCATTTAATTTAGATTAAAACAATGCAAATTGGATGCAAATGTAAATTCAATGTTAAAATTGAATGAATATATATGGGTTGCTCTACAATTCTTAGATACAATTACACTAATCTTCCTTCAAATCACAGCATCCGCCGCATCGAATCATCTACAATTGATTAAAACTTTCCGAAAAAATCAATTAAACTTTTCGAATAAAAATCATAGTGTACATTTGTTTAATAAAACTTTGAGCATATGACGACATAAATTGGACTATTTTCATATTGAGTTCATGACATAGCTTTCTTGTTCATGACGTCGCATAAAGTAACGTCAAAATGGCACAACGTTATCATAAACTATACTGTATTTACATATGTTTTATACATAAGTAAAGCTTTTTACGAAGCCATCATCACCATTTTATGGAAGTATACACCATATGAAAGAATTTTGAGAAATATCATTTAATTTGGACGCGGGGCCAACGTACCTTGTCCTTTGAATGCCGCTTCAGCTTAAAAACCCAAACAAAAAGAAATTTCTGTGCCAAATCTGGGTTTCTACTTCAGTTATTCGCACAGTTCTAATAATGATTTCCAATACCAGTGTTCTCTACCATTCTGACTTAATCTTAACGTGCAAGCCACCTTTCCATCAAATGTCAGTCTGATATTTCTCCACCGCAAATGATGCTCAGTACAGCAATTTCTAATATCTATACCGATGACCTTTGTTTTCCTTAGTGTGATCTTACTTAACCTTGGTGCAAAACATATTTCCATTACAAGGCTGTGGTACAGACAAAAATCACTCTATTTTCCACTAAACATTCTTACTTACTGAAACTCAAGGTTAATTTAAAAGGTATAGATCATGTACTTTAAAATTTAAAAAGAGGGCTAATTGATGCGTATGAATACACTAAACTAAATGTACATATAGACTAACCACCTGCGATGAAATGATTAAATTGCGAATATAATTGTGTTTCAATTTATGAAAGTGAAATGAGTTGATATACCTCGAACCACGTCACACATGCATATATTCATATACCGTTAATGCACTTCATTTAATTTGCCGATGTGAAGAGGCTCGAGGTACAATCTCATATACTGAAAAACATTTCTGGATGGTGGAGTTCCTTCACATATCTTCGAAGGCTTTGGTAATCAGGACTTCAAACAGTCTGTTGGTAATTATGTAATTTCACCTCACATAAAATGATATAAAATGGTACAAAAGACTAAATAGGAGATATATTTCAAGCCCTATAAAATCTGTAAAATCCAGGGGCTTCGCCCCCTGGACCCCCACCAGGGCTTTGCCCCAGACCCCCTGCCTCATAAAGTGGTGCCCCCCGTAACCGCAATTCCTGGATCCGCCCCTGAATATATGTGATAAATCGATAATTAGAACATTTCTATATTTTACTAAGTGCGGCATCCATTTTTTCTACATTGAGCAAATAATTATCTTTTATTTCGCCAATCAATATTTTTCATCGGTAATGCTTACGCACCATGCAGTCTGTCTAGTTTTTAAGCATAAAAAATAAAAATCGAATAAAACTGTCAATTTTCAAGACCATCCATGGTGTAATGTACATAAGCTCACGGCATGGTAGACCATATGTTCTATTAGCAATACTCAAATATGAAGAAACGTATTGCATTTAATGACAGTTCGAATTACCTAGTAACCGTGATACCATATCCAAATATAACATTGTGTATCCACTGCTAATCCAGTTGCTGTACATTCATACGAGAAAATTGATGACTTTCCATTTCACCATCAAACTTCTTCACGTTTCTTAAAATCCTTATTAAATTGATTACTGCGAGTCTATGATCATTGATAAAGATCAGAAGAATATGCTACAAACTGGCATTCTGATTCCGATTTGTATAAGACTTTCTGTTATATCGCATTATTAATAGCGGAGCAACCGATATGCAAGATGTCTTATCCAATACAGTTGTTTGAATTTTTAATTACCTTCAATGCTCTTCTATTGAGACAAATAATATTGTAAATTAGATCAGCTTTATTCGCGACGAATTTATTTTACAAATTACCAGTGATGAACTGGTTTACGGAGACTAATTTTCGAGACAGAGGTTATCCTAATTTAAACTGTACAAATACAAGAGACATTAAAGAACTTTGTCTCGTTTGTGGCAAGAAATATTTGCAATGATGAGGTTCTCGCGAAAACTTCTCGCACGCATACACGAATAAATGTTGGTTTACATTATGCAAAATCTCCAAACATTAACACGGCCCCAACATCCTTCATCCCAGCAACTTCTGAGGAGTCTTCTATACAGGATATTTGTCTCCCGATTAGAAACACTAACGATACAATACTGGCTGACACGTCGTCTAGTATAAAAAAGGTGTCATTCTGTGGAGTCTATAAGGGACACAGGCTCTAACAGAATCAATGGTTAGTGTCCCTCCGATTATCCTTAGAGATATCAAACATGTGTCATATGTACAGTCGTTAAGTAGTCAGCTTTGGTACAGAAATGAAAATTCATATACCCAAATTAAAGACTGCCATATTCCAATAAGGGATATTTTTGATGATTCATTCTCATGAAAGGTGAAGATAACGAACAATGATCAATCTCATTACTACATAATAGAGAGTTGGGCAAACACGGACCCCTGGATATACCAAAGGTGGGATCAGGTGCCTAGGAGGGGTAAGCATCCCCTGTCGACCGGTCACATCCGCCTTGAGCCCTATAACTTGATAAGGTAAACGGATTTATCCGTAGTCAACATCAGTGTGCCAAGAACGGCCTAACAATCGGTATGAAACACGTCAGACAGCATTTGATCCAATGATCGATTGTATTGGAAAACTAGATCGTTATAATGACCATAGAATTTGCGAAATGCTGACATTAAACGAGGCTGTTTAAACCCCTGCACCACTTGTTTGTCAGTATATATCGACGGCGATTCATCTATTAACAATAATCATTTTCATTCATAATCCCTGTGAACAAGAGACAAAAGACACCACAGTGTCCTCCAGATCTGCTTCGAACTTAGATATTTCATTGCAAATGAATATTAACGACAACCTAAGAACTCAACTGTATGAGAAACGGGATGATTTCAGCTTCTCCATCGTCAATTTCCCTAATTTATGTAGCAAAGTTCCATTATCACCTGTATATGGTGTTTATATCTCTCAACTGATTCGATACGCAAGAGTTTGTTCTGCGTATGATAAATTTTTAATCGAGTCCGACTACTGAAAAACAAGCTGATGTTACACTGCACAAGGATTTCAGCAGTCTCGTATAAAGTCAGCATTTCGCAAATCT
Organism: Ostrea edulis; assembly: GCF_947568905.1. NCBI lineage: Eukaryota > Metazoa > Mollusca > Bivalvia > Ostreida > Ostreidae > Ostrea > Ostrea edulis. The sequence goes on from NC_079167.1 coordinate 73,522,995, forward strand.
ATGGTCGTTTTAATTGTCTAATTTGCCAATATAACCTATCTTTATGTCAAATGCTGTCTGACGTGTTTCATACCGACTGTTAGGCCGTTCTTGGCACACTGATGTTGACTACATCCCTTTACCTGATGTAGATTTAGAGCTCACGGCGGGTGTGACCGGTCGACAGGTGATGTTTACTCCTCCTAGGCACCTGATCTCACCTATGGTATATACCCATATTTTCACCTTTCATGTACAACAAAAAAGAGATAATTTACTGGTGATCTAGTTTATGTACAACTTGACAATTTTACAAGATTTTCAATCTTACAAAAAGAGAGAAAACTAAGAGAAGAAAATTGCAATTGAATGTAGTCTTATTCATGGTATTAGTAACTATAGAAAACGTTGCCATTAATCAATAACTAAGAGAAATGGTCGTTTTTGCTCGCAAACCTTTAAACTCATTCTCCAGAAAATTTGGACAATTCGAAGTCTTTGTTTCTTGCATTCTTTCACCAGAGGGCGTGTTACGCAAGCTTCACTTGCATCTCTGTCAACGCTTATTACGTTTATCACGTGGTATAAAGAGCCCTTCTCATTTCCTTTAAAAGTTCTGACAAGAAGTGATACATCCGGCTCTTTTCATAACTCACTGTCACTTTAAGTACATTTTTACCATTTAGCTGTTTGTCTCTTATTTTACACGTTTTATCGTATTTTTACAGCTTTTCTTACTTTTGATTCCATATTTACATTAAATATCCACCACGTAAATGCCCTACATTCATACGCATATTACCAAGTAGTTCCAAATTTAGGATCAGAAAACAGCGATTTTAAACAATTTACTGTAAGCATCAATTTAATTGTACCAAAAGCATTTCATAATATGAAAGGTGAAGATAACGAACAGTAATCGATCTCATAACTCCTATAAGCAATACAAAATAGATAGTTGGGCAAACACTAAATATGACTATATATTTAGTTCAAAACATAAATGTTGGATATTAGAAACTTTCACAGGATTTCTGTAAAAAGCCGTTGACAGGGGTATAGTGCGAGTAGCGCACGGAACTCTGGGTAAAGAATGTGTTTCTTGCTGTGTAAAGATTAAGTATTTTATTAAACGCACTGAAAATCTGCTTTTCATTTTTTTCTTGGGGTTGAGAAGAAACAAAGCTTTCTATTTTTAGTACAAATGCATGTCTACTTCAATGTCAATTTCGAAAAAGTACGTGTATTATACAATAGTTTCTTGCAGGCGTTTTTAATAACTTTATCTTATATAAGACTTAGTATTTTAGAAGAGTTTGATTACACGATTACCCATCGTCAGTTACGCACGAGTTCTTCTCGTCGATTCTCTCCATCATCACGTATGTGGACTCAAAACCGTGTTTTGCGACGATGGTGATTACTGCGTGCAAATTCTGTTAATTATTGAATTTTAACTAATCTTTCGAATATGACATTGAAATAGGTCCTGTGTCACGATAAGCTTTGGCACCATAAAGGACCCCACTGCTCTGACCTAGGTCAAAACTTGTGGCAATTCGCCTTAAGCTGGTGACGCCTCTACATGAGAAAAAACAATTTAAATGCGACGTACAAATTCAGATATCCTGAATTGTCAAGTTAACGCAACACTCGTTATATCCTCTTTCTGCATACATTAATGATTTCCTATAACTCTAAGGTTTGACATTTGAGCAAATTAAAAGTGTAAACATCCCATGTTGACCTGAACACCTGCCGTGAGCTCTCTATCTTGATCAGGTAAACGGAGTAATCTGTAGTTAAGATATGTATGTAAAGAACGGTCTAACAATTGGTATGAAACACGCCAGACAGTATCCATCCTAACCACAGGTGGTATTTGCAAATAACATTATTATAACGACCTTACAAATTGCGAAATGATTACTTCTAACGAGACTATTAAAAACGCTGTAATAGCAACTTATTTGTCAGTAGCCAACCTCAGTTTAGAATTTGATCATGTGCAGAACATCATTTAGCGTAACGAATCAGTTGAGACATAAACTCTACGTGCTGGTTACCGTTGGGATCTGGGTTAGGATAGGTCCTCTTCAATACCTTCTTGGTTGTCGTAAGAGACTACTAAAGGGGCGATCTTTGAGATAAGACTGCAAAATCCGAGGCCACGTGTCACAGGAGGTGTGACACGTTAAAGATACCCCCCTCCTCAAAGCCCGTAAGCGCCGAGCAAAGGCCTAAATTTTGCAGCCTTTCAGTGACAATGATGACCCCCTCTATGTGAGTGGGAAAAAAACCCCCGAGAGGGGCGTTAAACAATATACAATTAATCAACCACGTTTATTAAACTCGATTTGTTGCCCATTGTCTCGAAAATTCCCGAGTGGATATGCACTATCAGCGATAATGAATTTCCGTTGAGTTGTTATATATGACCCTTTTTTCAGTCCTCTTGAATAAAGATAATTTTCTCTTAAAGTCACTTGTACCACAGACATACAAGCAGCTGTTTCTCAGGCAATATTGGATTGGACCCCTCTGAGCAATAGATTATTGTCTGAGACAGTGGTGTTCATGAGCGCATAAGCGACTTTTGGACTGACAGGAAAATTCGCAATATTTGTTGAACATCGAGTGCTGCTGTAACGTTTTATGATAAAACATCAAACCTAGGATCCGGTCCCGGCCGTCCAGTGGTTAGAATACTCGCTTTGAAACTGAGAGGTTTCAATCTCAGCGCTGCGTCAAACCTAGTAAGACGTTTAACAGAAGTGCTGCTTCTCCCTTCGCCAACATAAGACATATTATATTTTGGGAACATATTGTACATTGTTTTCAATGTAGTCAAAATTGATGGTCAATTTCAGATAAACAAAATTCTACATGTATATAGATGTATAATAAATATTATTATAATTATTAGTGATGTCAAAATTAGTAAGTCGATTATTTGATAGCTTAAGTCGAAGAATATTCGAACTTTTTTAACCCCTGTTACGGTGATGTTCCTTTGTACAATGTAATATACATCGTTTAGTATTATTTACTCACGTATTTAATTCCCTCGAACAACACAAATCAGATACACTTAATACAAGCCGCTTCAGGGCAAATTTAATCTACATTTAATGTTATCAATGTTTTTCATGTGAAGTACGGGGTGATGATACATGTAAATAACGGCTTAGCACCCAATGTCAATTAAGATGACATTCACGACACCATCGTTATTCAGAATTAAATGTAAAATCGGCCCTCACCCACTAGAACACATGTATTAAAGTTAGTACAGTGTATATACAAGTTTTACTGATCGAATAAACAAAATAGTCAAACGTCGATGGTATCGAAACATAGTCGAGTTGAATATTCGTTGACATCCCTACTAATTATAAATATTTGGAGAATAACGATACAAGTAAAATGTCTACCTGTACGTATTACACGTTAATTAGTCATGTTTTCTAAAGCTTTGATTATAAAGATTTTCTAACTTTTACTGGCACGTATTTACTGAACTGTACACAGAGGGTTTACACCTATACGTTTCCAGTGTATTTGATTGTATTTAGTATCATTCCGTCTGCAATATGACCATGTTTTAATCGTTAATTCATCTTTTCCGGTCACGTTAGATTTTTGCACTACATCCATCTACACTTGTCTCGGAATAATTGCAGAAAAATGTACACCCATCGATGTACACCGCTGTATTTAATTTGAAACAAATGTGTAGAGACAGTGTAAGTAAAACAATCGCGCTCAGGCCTGTGTTTAGAGCGAAGGTGTCAAAATGTGCATGTCCTTGTTGGTGGAGAGTGTTTAAATATTAAACGATAACGGATATTGAAGAAAAGAAAATTGTTGAATGGAAATGGATGCTCTAACAAATACAATGAAGTGGGAGTTTTGTGCACAAGTATCAAGCAAGCTTTGACGATCGAATATTTTCGGGTCATTAAGTTTTAATATTTCCCTCGTTCTCCTTTTTCGTAATATTCTTGGTTTGTAATGAAAAAGTGAAGAGTGATCAACCTCATAAATCATATAAAGAATATAAAATATAGAGTAGGGCAAACGCAGATTCCTGGACGCATTAGAGATTAGATAAAGTGCCTAGGAGGAGGAAGCATCCCCTATTGGCATTTTATACATTTATACTTAAAATACATAAATTAAATTTGTGATACATGAACATGTAGTTTTACTTATTATCTACTTGCTAATGTTATGGCAAGTGAATGCTGACGATTACAGGTAAATTTAATCCAAAATGCTTGCAATTGTTTTGAATTCATATACATGTATAAAGACAATATGTGCACGCATTAATATATCTGAATAATGACAATAATCTGTCCTTAATAGCTCTCTACTACCCATTTCATCGGCTCAAGATACGAGCGGGATTCAAACCCACAAACTCCCAGTCATATGTCAGAAGAGGATAATAAGTAAGAAGAGGAAAGCGCACTGCTGTCAGAAGAAGTAGTTCAGGATAAAGAACTTGATCAATGACAATTGCGGTCCTAAGCATCGGAGACAGCAGCAGTAACTGTTATAATTGCTGGTCGGGCTCCGAGTAGACTGTCGTTTTGCTGTGTTCTCCAGAGCTGACTAGTGTGATTTGATTGCCGGGGATTTTGACAGAATCGTGTCTTTCAATATACATGTATCTATTACGAATTCGGTTAAATATGAAAAAGAAAAGAAGAACTTGATACATTGTCAGAATGGATAATACGTTTAAGAGAAATATTAAAATTTCGTATTAGACGAATTGAAACAAAATTGCGTACAATCTATCCTTTTGTGTTTAGTAAACCAGAAGTGATAAAAGAATTAGATAGGTTACATGAGAAATATGTTTTGGTTCCAGCTGACGAAGATTACAGCATTGTCTTTGTAGGAGTCATTATTACATTGGTATTTTAAACGAACGTGGTATAAATTCCACATTTGGTAATCCGAATTATACTCAAAGTTTTCTTAAATGTATAAACATAAAATTCTTCAATATTATGTTTCAGTTTTAAACACACTAGATTTCCCATTCAATGGAACGGAGGAATGTGAATTACCGTACATATACTGTATTCCACTAGACTACACTAAAACCTTTACAGAGGTACATTGCAGGATCCAGTAAATATAAACGTGAAGATAACTAACAGTGATCAATCGCATAGAACCCATAAAGAATATAAATTTAATAGGAAGACAAACACGGACCCCTGGACACACCAGAGGTGGGATCAGGTGCCTAGGAGGCGTAAACATCCCCTGTCGACCGGTCATACCCGCTGAGAGCCATCTATCCGGATCAGATAAACGGAGTAATTAATAGTTAGAATAAGTATAGACAGAACGGCGTACGAATTGGTATGAAACATGTCAGACAACATTCGATTTAATGTCAGGACCTATTTGCAAATAAGATCATTATAACGACAATAGAATTTCAAACGAGATTGTTGAAACCTAAATGTTCTACCAAGCCCTTACAAAGGCATTGACTGCTGTGAAGGAGAGACTTCGGATTTATTGTGCCACAACATATGCAAGAATCAAAAGTGGGTTAAAAATCACAAATCTGTCTTCAAAGCAACAACATCAAAATGTATGACGTTGCAAAAATTCACACAAACATTTCGCATGAAAACTTAACGACCATGTTTATGACATCATAGACAGCTGCTTTATCAACAAAAATGGAATACGGAAATATGGATTTTTTTGCTCAATCATCCGAAAATCAGTTTATTAAATACCACAATGATTTTACGCACAAGTACTATCATAACAAGAAGCACATGGGCCACATCGCTCACCCGAGTCACTTGGCCCATATTTAAAGATTTTTCCTAGATATATTTGCATGAAAAACTTTGATCCCCATTGTGGCCCCAACCTACCACCGAGTGCGATGATTTTTACAAACGTGAATCTATATATGTAAATGTAAACTTCTTTGGTCCAATGATTCTTGAGATTTTTAAAGATTTTCTCTATACATGTATATTTGTATGTAAAAGTTTAATTGCCTTTTATGGCCCGATCCTCCCCCAAGGTGGGTGGGGGGGTGGGGGGCACGAATTGAACAAACTTGAATCTGCATTATGTCAGGAAACGTTCATGTAAATGTAAACCTTTCTATCCCAATGAATTTTTAGAAGATTTTTAACGATTTTCTTTATCTATTTGTATGTAAAACTTTGATCCCCTACAGTGGCCCCATCCTACTCCGGGGAAAACTTGAATCTGCACTGTGTCAGGAAGTTTTCATATAAACAAAACTTTTCTGGCCCAGTGGTTCTTGAGACGATCTTTAATGATTTTCTCTATATTGATTAATTTTAACGTCCCTCTCAAGAATTTTTCATTCATATGGAGGCATCACCAATACCAGTGATGGGCTTCAAATTTAGGCCTATGCTCAGTGCTTACGACCATTGAGCAGTGAGGTTTCTTTAGCGTGCAATACCTACTGTGACAAGGGACATCTATTTGTAAGGTCATCTCCGAGAACTCATGATATTCACACCTGATGCCGAGCGTTTTGGCGATGGAACTGTCACTACCTGTTTTAACGACTTATATTTGTCGCGGCCGAGATTCTAACACCGACCTTCCGCATGCGAGATGAACGCTTTACATTTAGACCACCGCACTTTAATCCCCTATTGTGGCTCCATCCTACCTCCGGGGGCCATGGTTTTTACAAACTTGAATTTGCACTATGTCAGGAAGCGTTCATCTAACTTTGTAATTTCCTGACCCAGTGGTTCTTGAGAAGAAGAATTTTGAAGATTTTCCCTGTGTATTTGTATGTAAAACTTTGATCCCCTACTGTGGCCCCATCCTACTCTACCCCCTGAGGTCATGATTTTGACGAACTTGAATCTGCACTATGTCAGGAAGCTTTCATGTAAATTTTTACTTTCCTGGCCCAGTGGTTCTTGAGAAGATTTTCACAGATTTTACCTATATATTCGCATGTAAAACTTTGATCCCCTGTTATGGCCTCTACCTACCACCGGGGTCATGATTTGAACAAACTTGGATTTGCACTATGTCAGGAAGCTTTCATGTTTTCAGCTCTTCTGGCCCAGTGGTTCTTGAGAAGGTTTTTAAATGGCCCTACCCAATTTTTGTGATTATCGTTATGGTCCTTTATTTGAACAAACTTGAAAGCCCTTCACCAAAAGATGTTTTTTGCCAAGTTTGGTTGAAATTGGCCCAGTGGTTCTAAAAACAAGTCTAAAATCTAAAAAGTTTACAGATGACGAACAACTAGCGATCAGGAAAGCTCACTTGAGTTTTCAGCTCAGGTGAGCAAAAAAGATGAATCGGCAGATATAGTTCCCCAAAGACAATATTTACGTAGTATTTGATTATCAGATATTCTAACAGTGTGTTAGAATTCCCATGGGTAAAGCTATCTGGCACACGGCGGGTCTGACTGATCAAAAGGGGATGCTTACTCCTCCCAGGCATCTGATCCCACCTCTGGTGTGTCCAGGGGTCCGTGTTTGGCCTCCTGAATTTTGTATTCTTTATAGGAATTATGAGATCGATCACTGTTCGTTACCTTTCTTTGTTCATCTGAGGGTCGTCAGCAGTTGAATGTGGACACGGTCTGGCTTGAAAAATGGTCCGGCTTGTATCAGGGCTTGACAGAGCAGATATCCTTGCGATTTCGACATTGTTTATTTTAACATTATAATACCTTACCAAGATTTGCTTCTGGGTGGGGGTGGGGGGTGGGGGTTATACATGTAGGAATCACCTTCTCTGTCCGTCCGTTCGTCCAGTTCAGAAGCTTTCGAAAGTATTGCTTTATCATATGCTGAAAGTTGATTTATTTAATTTACACCAATTATGAGCATATGAGTCAAGGATCGTCTCTAGAGATTAGCGATCAAAGATCAGGTCAACAGAAAAACTGATATAAGAAACATAATTTGGGAGTTGATTATTTTTTTGTTTTTATCTGGAGTAATGAAACCTCAGACACGGATTTCGGATGGTATGAAAATGAACCTTTTTGAATTTGGGGCTCAAATGTCACTTACACCGGACATATATATGTATTAAAACGTGAAAAAGTTTCAAAATCATTATTATTTCATCCATGTTGATTCTGAAAAAATCAAACTCGCATCAATAGTAACACCATGTGATAAGGATCATCGTTAACGATTAGAGGCTTAAAAGTCAAATCCGTGCATTAAACCGTTTCAGATATTTTATAAACTTTTGTTTGATAACTTTTCAAACTCGGTCCAGTCCACTACCTTTATGCATTCGTTGTACCTAATACTAGAATATCGGGTGTCCGAGTAGTGTTGTGATTAACGCACTTGCCTCTCACATCTGTTACCCGGGCTCGATTCTTGTGATCGGCAGTGGTTATGTGATAGAGAATGGTGGTCATCCACTCGGACACGCAAGTTCTCTCCGAGCGCTATGTATTTCTCCTCTGCCATTACATTGGGGCAATATCCAAGCCGATATAAGAATTAATATACGTCTTTAAGTTTTACATGTATGTTAACCATAATAAAATAAATACAATTTTAAATGTAGGATATTAAATCTCTATTCATTAACTTGGAATCTTCCTCTATCGATTTACTTTCCATTTTCAGGTTATGCGTTACTTACTCAGATATGTTTCTTTCTCAGACAGAGAGTCCGCATGATAACGATAAGTTGCTCTATGATGCAGAGATTCCCGTGTGAGTTTCTGATCATGATAATTAGTTCTATGATGGAGTGGCTTTTGGGATGTTATCAAGGGACATCGAGCTGTAGATAAATCATCACCTAAATTATCTATCATAGGAGTAAAGTACCGATCACGGTAGTTCAGTGATAGGGTAGTTGCTTCGTAACCTGGAGGTCGTGAGTTCGAGCCGCGCTCGTGCCATGGTCGCGTCAAACCTAAGGCGTGAATATAGGTAGTGATTGTCCCTTCGCCGAACGCTTGGTATTTAGAAGCGAGAGTCACGGGCATTTCTGATATGACCTGAAAAAACGGAGGTCCCGTGTCGTGACAGGCGTTTACAAGTTAAAGAACCCTCACCCTGAGCGTTAAGCATACGTGTAGGTCCAAATCTGTGGTACTTCACCTACAACTGGTGATGTCTGGATATGAGTGAAAAATTCTCGACGGCACGCAAAACAACAAACAGCAACAAAATTAATATAGAATCATGAGATGCAAAACGGTTAATGAAAACTATCGTATACATGCTTATCCCCAATACTGATTTGGTATTCAGTGCATTCATGATATTTTAATTTTACCATATTTCACATCTAATCCACGCTTTTTAAATTACAGCGTCATGCAACTTCAAGATGCCTTCATGCGTTTACAAGGAAATCATATCATTAAAAAGTCAATGAATTTTTCTAAATTTATTGAATTCTGCATTACCACTGAAATTATATATCATTTACTTTGTTGTTTCGGAATGGCATTTTAAAACAAACTTAGTCCACTCTAAAAATCTGTCATCCATATGTTCATTCTTTCCACTGTATACGTGCGTCCGGAATTTTCATCTTGATATATTAAAAGGAGGCCTTTTTTATTTTTCTTTGGTAGCTAAACCATTTATCGGTGTAAATTATCATTACAGTAATAACGGTTAGTTCATGAAGGATTCAAGGATACCTTAGCTCACGGGGGAAAGCGTAGGGGTTTGCATGTATAAAGTGCCGGAGATAGGAGTGTCATAATACAAAATGTAATTTTCATCAATAACAAAAAGTACTCACTCATACTTTTGACAATTTCGGAAACAAAAATTACTTCAATATATCAAAATGTCTAATATAATTGACGAATGTTCTGACCATCAGCATGTCAACATTACTTATTTGGCAACAATTGAGCAATGAAATATATTATTGGAAGTCTGTTGCGGAAGTCTCCCTGTTGTGAACAAACATAGTGTTTTTTCCATTCATATAAAAGTGAATTTGTCTTTGTACATTTGAATTTTAGGCAACAATCGGGAAACAAAAAAAGGTAAGCATGTCCGGCTATTTATTCTAAAAATAGATTTTTAAAAAAAAATTAATTTTAAAATACTATTTCTAATTAAACATACCGATATCATTTGGAAATGAATTACAATATTTAGTGATTAATTACCAGTGTATTACATCTCAATTAGATATTACATATGTAAGTCATTTATATTTCTGGAGAATTTAGGAATATAAGAAATTTTGTCTACAGTTGTATATGTTTAAAATAAAACAAAGTTAAATTAACGAACAGTAATCAATCGCACAATTCCTATAGATACAAAAGAGTATTATTTGTTATCTAAACATAACTTTATGCTGACACAAAGATAAAGTTTTTATGTAATATTCATTGACTTAATATTGATGCTTGGTATGCATTTATTTCATAGTTTTTCAAGTGGAAATAAATGCTTTTAATTAACGCATAAATATAAATAAATAATCTTGACTGAAAATAAAATATTAAGATATTTACACGTTCAAATAGTTAGTTAAAACATCATTACAATGAAGAAATTGAAATGAAAACGATACAAAAGATAAACAGTATGGATTTTTCTTTCTTTTTCAAATATTTCACAATTAAATGTACGATTGCTTCACGCAAATATTCTAGTTGTATATTGGGTTTAAATACGTCACTTTAATTAATATTAAAGATATATAAATATATCGAACAAAAATGCAACACGTTAAACTATTCGGACACATTAAGATAGAATTCGGAAGTAAAATGCAGCATATAATGTTCAACATACATACATGTATATGCTGAAATAATGGCAAATCACATATAGAACGTGTGTAGAACGCGTAAAAGTGAGCATTACTTTGCAATGTATTGGTGGATAAGGAATTAATAAATTGCAAGATATGTTAGAATCAAACCGCAAATCAAAATATTGCATGCACAATATAATTCATTTCTTCTTCCGTTTTCTTAGAACTAGAAAAATGCCAAGGTCGGATTTCTTAAAACATCTAATATGATAATATACATTTTAATCATTTATAGTTACAATTTTTTGTTTTAAGATCATATCTTATTGTATGCATGTATATATTTTGTAATAAAGATAGTAGTCTAAATTCCATTAGCGTATCCGATACATATTAGTAGCATTAAAGCGTTCATCAAAGGGAAACTAGGCCGGAGGTTTTAAAACTTTCTTGAGCACGTTTTCATAATCAAACTCAAACTCTGAGCTCTAAATCTTACTCATACTCAAAAGTGAAGGTTATAAAACTTTTATAATCATTCTCATACTCAAATGGAGTACATGCTCAAGATTTATATGCTGGTAGCTTGCTGAGAGTTGTAAAGAAAACAAATATGGCCGAGTTTGATTATGAGTACGGTAGAAGTTTTATAACCTCCAGACCAGAACTTATACAAAAGACATCAACATAGAAAATGATTCACGAGTAGAGTTTTAAAAATCATTTTGCGCATTTCAAAAATTTCTTTATAAATTTAACATTAAACCCTAAAGAAAATGCTGGATTAAAACATTTTTATTATAATCTATCAGGAAAACTATACGCTAACCGACAAAATCTAATCAAATTTACATCCGCTCTCTTTATTTTAAACTTTCATAAAATAACTTATTTACACTAAATTTTAGTTTGAAAAAATCTTCTTTAGTTTAAACAATATTTGTTCGTAAATAATTCGATATAATAATGTTTACAAACAATGTCTTATACATGTAATAGATTGAGAAACAAGCCAAAAGGCTTATATTAATCTCGCTCTAAAAGTGAAAAGTGGAGGATATGTACAATAATACTTTGAAATTGAAATTTTTTAAATTTACTTTATTTAAAATAGTCAAAAAATGCTGTTTTAGTAGATAACAATCTGAATTTTTTTAAACCCCTGCTGGACTCGAACCCGCGATCTACAGTTCAGCAGTCGACGTGCCAATCTACTGAGCTAGGCGATGTGTTGTTTAAATGAATAGACAAATGTTACTGATATTTATATTCTCATCCATGTTTTATAGGGATTGATTCACGATTTCCCCCAAAATTTTGTTTTTCACTTTTAATGACCAAAATCTACTGTCTAATATGTTTAAAAGATTTCAATGAAAATTAAGGTTATACATTATCACATAAGCTCATTTTAGGGAGTTTATTATTTGTTTTGTAAACGAAGATTGTGGTATATTGTTGTTTACGAAATTTTCAAAAGAAATGGATATTGATCAAAGTTTATCATATCTTTCACATTTCAACCATTCTTTGGGTAAAATGTGTCATCCAAAAGTTAAAATTTGTGATTCTGCAGAATTAAGATGCTTTATATTACAATATTATTGTTTCACTGGTTTGTTTGTATACATTAAAAGACTCGAATCTTTATTTACATAACACAGATTTAAGGCTAAAATATTGCTTTTATTCTTGCATTCAGAAAGTCAACATTAAATGAGTTATATTTTTAATGTTTAACATCACAAATGAAAAATATTTTTCTCAAAAATCGTGAACCAGTCCCTTTAGAAGGAAGTAAGCTTTTATAACGATGTAGAGTACTTCTTTAACGCTCCGTCGTTTCTTCTTACGTGAATCGTGCGCACCTGTTGTAGTTTAGGTGACGTCTCTCGATCCCACCTCTGGCATGTCCTGGGCTCCGTGTTTGTATTCTTTATAGGATTTATAAGATTGATCACTGTTGGTTATCTTCACCTTTTCGTCTTTCTGTTTATACATGTATGCTATATTAACTAGCTGAAATAATGTAGCCCTCTCCGATTTCTCTTTTTAGGGATAGGGCTACATTTCCTTAGGGTCTCCGTAATGGTGCAGCAACATTTTCGATCAGTCTAAACATTTGCTGACTTTCTTTACGTAAATAAAATTATATTCTGTGTTTCCTAGTCAATATATAAATTTACAACCTGCAACTTACGATTTGTGAGGCTCTATTCTACCGTTTTCAACAATTTCGATATACATTGTGTATTCCAATTTCTCGATTCATATTGGTGCGCCATATTTGATGTACTGAAATTCAAACTTACGATTGTCAAATAATTTGCAAATGCCATATAACAGTATTTACGTCAATGGACAAGTATGGAGGAGAAAGCTATTTCGTCGGTATTGGAAAGGTTTAAATTTGATATCAAGTTAAAGAACGAACAGCAGAGTGTAATTTTTTTCTGCAACAATATGATTTTCCTTTCTCTGTGGGAATGGCTCGAGTAACTACATTTTCGCGCTGATTGTCAATGTTTAGGTTTTTCAGTAGATCCACATACGAGATCTCGCAAAAACAAAAAGATGAAGAATTTTACATGCTGTACATGATATTTAATGAAAAACACCTTTATTAGACATGCCCAAGCACAAAGTTGGTACTCCTTTTGGTGTATAAACAAACATTTGGGACTAATACAAGGAACTTATTATCAGTCATTAATTAGTCCCCTACCGACGAAGTCGAAGGGGACTTTAGGTTTGCGCTCCGTCCGTCCGTCAGTCCAGTTTTCCGCACTTTTTTCTCTGTTCTTACAGATAATTATTTGATATTTGGTACGTCGCTTTGCCATAACATGTTACAGATCAAGTTCGAATTTCGTCTCGGTCCATTGATTTTGCACTTAGTTATGGCCCTTGGACTTAGAAAAATAGCATGAATTATCAGTTTTCCGGACCTTTTTCTCTGTTCTTACAAATAATTATTTGGTACATTGCTTTGCCATAACAAGTTACAGATCAAGTTCGAATTTCGTCTTGGTCCGTTGATTTTTCATTAAGTTATGTCCCTTGGACTCAGAAAAATAGCATGAATTGTTAGTTTACATCCAAGTTTCTTACATGTATCTCTGTAGATAAGAGTACTACACTCATTAAAACATCTAGCATAGTAATACAACAATATAGCTAAATTATTCATGATCACCTAAATGTCACAGTTTAATGACTTGGTTAAAGACCTAAACCTGATCATAAATTTGTCTTTTTTCCTTGTCTAGTCTCTACTCGAATAGTAGTTGATTTCCAACCATTCCTATCCTGGGGCGCGTTTTACAAAAGAACTTACAACTTACGACCAATTTTACATACTGAGATTTTCTAGTTTAGTGTAAGATCCTTCAATCCAAATGCAAAATATTTTTTGAAAATGTTGAAAATTTAACCTCAGAAATTTTTTCATTCATATGTCGATTTGATATATCCCTGTGAGCTCGAAATAAAGGACACCACAGAGTCGTTCACTTCTGCTTCATACTTAAGATATTTTATTGAAAGTAGACATTAACAGCAAACTGACAACTCAACTGTATGACAAACGGGATGATTTCAGCTTCTCCATCGTCAACTTCCCACATTTATGTAGCAATATTCCATTATCACCTGCATATGGTGTTTATATATCTCAACTGATTCGATATGCAAGAGCTTGTTCTGGGTATAGTCAGTTTTTAAATCGAGGTAAGCTACTGACAAACAAGTTGATGGTACAGGGATTTCAACAGTCTCGATTGAAGTCAGCATTTCGCAAATTCTATGGTCGTTATAACGATCTAGTTCGTCAATACAACCTCGCATTAGGTCAAATGCTGTCTGACGTGTTTCATACCGATTGTTAAGCCGTTCTTGGCACACTGATTTGACTGTGGATAACTCCGTTTACCTGATCAGGATATGGGGCTCACGGCGGGTGTGACCGGTCAACAGGGGATGCTTACTCCTCCTAGGCACCTGATCCCACCTCTGGTGTGTCCAGGGGTCTGTGTTTGCCCAACTATCTATTTTGTATTGCTTGTAGGAGTTATGAGATTGATCACTGTTCGTTATCTTCACCTTTATAGGAGTTATGAGATTGATCACTGTTCGTTATCTTCACCTTGCATTTACTCAAAGTAATAACTGTAATATAATTTAAGACTTGCGACCCTGTCGTAAGTTGTTTTGTAAAACAGGCCCCTGGTTCCCTATGGAATTGTAGCCCTATATATCCCGAAAACGTCAGAATAAAAAAAAAAATCGGATAGGGCTACATTATTGCAGCTATATATTAACTATCATATGACTTTGCATCTTTTAATTTACCTGATGGAAAGTGATTGCTCAAGTTCAGTTATAAGGACGACGTAAAATAATTACATTGAATGTGAGAACTGATTGCTGTCGACTATTTTATTATATAATCAGCTGCATATTTGTTTTTTACAGAAAAAAAAAAATGTTCCAGAGTAGCGCTGTCACATTTGCTCTAGTATTGAGTGTATTCCTGACATTTTTTGTCTCGGGAACTGCAGTATTGAGAGGCGAGACAAACGCAATAAGAAGGTAATATTCTTTTTATGAAAGAAATGAAACATAATTCAACATTAATTGTCTGACATTGTAAATAAAACGACCATTCATTCAGTTGGAAGCCTCGAAATGACTAATAATGGACTACTATTATTTGACACAGTAAATCAAAGACGATTCATTTTAGTAGGAAGCTTAGAAATATAAATGCGGACGTACTGATATTGGAATAATATATTGACGGAGCTACCGTTCAAGCAAGTGAAGGTTTATGTAATAAGCTTTTAATTAATTTAAACCTTATTCATCGGAGAAGTGAATGGGATTGGGTAGCAGGCACAACCTATTTTCACCCTCTCCCAAGGTGTCAACCAAAATGGATTTCTCAAAAATATATCTATTGGTGAAAATACACGTATAATGTATGATGTTCTTCAATGTGTGCAGAACAGAAATATACCAGAAATTAATTGCATGCTTATTGATTTAAAAAAGCATTTGACTCAATTTCTTGGAAATTTATGTACAAATCACTAAAATTCTTCAACTATGGTCCTGACCTTATAAGATGGATACATGTATTTTATAATCAAGCTCAGTTATGTGTTATTCAAAATGGTATATTTACACAATTTTTCAAAATAGGGAGGGGCTGTCGATAATGGGACCCTCTTTCTCCCAATATATTTAATATCTGTGTAGAAATCATGGGATACATGATAAGAAAAAACAAAAACATAAAAGAAATAAAGATTGGCAAAGAAAAAATGTTTACTTCAATATACTGATGAGACTGTAATATTTCTAGATGGTTAGAAAAAAGCTTATAGAGTCCTTTAGATCTTTTTCAATTTTCCAAATTTTCAGGACTTAAACCAAACATCACAAAAACAAACGCTTCATGAATTGGTTCCAAAATTAATTCAACAGACACATTCTGTAGTGATACAGGACTTTAGTGGACAGAGGAACCATTTACAGTACTTGGAATAATATACACTGCAAACTTAAAAAAAACCATAATGCATTTGAATTTTCACTATAACTTTATATGGGACAACGAAATAGAAATGCATGTAATTTCAAGAAAAACAATGCAACATTCAAAATAGGATGGTGATCTTTTTCAAAGTCTTTGTATGAAAAGGGGTTTACTATTGTAGGTGACTTGTTTGATGATAATGGCAACTATATGCGTTTTAAAGATATTATTGAATTTTTTTTCTCTTACCCCCCCCCCCCCCACTTCACTTTTTATGTGGAAATAAAAAGAGCAATATGGCATTCTTGGCCTAATGTTAAAAATTACAAGTCAAACTCCACTACAAGACCCTTTCAGCCATATTTTATGGAAATATTGCATAAGAAAGGTTCTAAGGCATAATATATGACATATTTTTGTCTTCCCATAAGTACAATAAACCAAAATGAGATACAAGGTTAATATGGTCCAATTTTAGAATTATTCATAGAATCCTAGGCACAAATAAGTACTTATTTCTGTCAAAAATCAGAGATGATAATTTATGTTCTCTGTGTCGAATTGAAGCTGAAACAATTCTGCATGTTTTCTTTTATTGCCCAAATGTTAGTCCATTATGGTCCCTTTTAGAAAAATGGATATTTGAAAAAATGTAGAAAAAGACTAGAATTAGATGCAATTACAGTAATACTAGGTCTCCCTGGAGAAGATGAAGCCATAAATCTAATAATATTGCTTGGCAAAAGGTATAATATATTCCAAAAGAAAAATTACTATTTCAGAATGTAGTCAAGCACTTGAAAACATATAAATTTGAAGACAAAATGTATAAAACATTGAACGAAGTCGATGTGTTCAAAACAAGATGGTTAAACTGGAAATGTTTATTTGAAGATAATGTATGTAATGATTTATCAATAGTTTGTTGCCATATCTTCCAGCCATGATGTGTTTGTAAGTGTTTGTTTGTTTTTCTGCATTTGAAATGAAAAGAAAAAAATTATTGCCCGAATAGATCACTGAAATATATCAACATTTATAATCATAAACATAAATGTACAGCTTATAAATCACTTCTGTAAGATAACACTGTGTGATGTGATAAAAAGCTTACAACAATGATGCAATATTTATCATATTTCTATTGCCTTCACTATGACTTGCTTACCCTTTGCCGACTTGTTCAAAAGTATATGCTCTGCCTCTATTTCCTTATTTCTACTTTCAATCTATCATAGTCACTAACTGCCCACAAATGCCCTTCAAGTATTGTCGCTAGTCTTTCAACTTTGTAAAAAAAAACCTGCCTGTGGGCATATAACACATTTCAAAATAATGGCAATTCATATTGAAACATTAAATATACATTAATGTAGATTTATTAATAAAATAAATCCAACACTATTACTTGATAATGCACATGAACGTTTACATACATGCATACGGATTCAGAAATGATGCCTCGGGGTAGCGAAATTCATTCCATGCAATTGTTTAAGGGGCTAATCGAAAATTCAGTAACATTTGTGGCATGCAAAGATTTAAATTTGCTAAACATTTTTAAAATAAGATTATTCATTTCAGTAGGAAGCCTCGAAATATAATGGCAGACTTGCTGATGATGGACTATATGGCGGCCAGATATGATAGAGTCGGACATGGTCTCAATATAACTCATTTGTAAGTATCCAGTCATTCAATCCACGTACATGAGTTTATTTTGCTGCCATGACGTTTTGTTAACCGAGGGAATATTTAATAGTATTAGATTGCACCAGTAAAGATACACAACTTTTTAAAAAAAATCCTTTCCCAAAACTTTCGTTCAGAAACTGAAATGTCTGGATATTCAAAAGTCCAGTGTGATTTAATTTACATTATATGTAATTGCAACTCGCGCAACAATGAACTTTGAAAACAATATACATACCCTGTAACGGATTGATACGAAACGATCCTTGCACGGAACGATGAACGGTTTGTACAAAACGCCTTGCAAGAAACATTGCCCACTTTGTGAACGGTCTACAGAATCTGTACGAAACGGTAGTTATGCCATACACGCTTTGACTTTTTAGGCATTATGCTGCTAATCATGGCAGTGATTCAAACATGAAATAATTTCAACATAAAATTAATGTGTATGTGAAACACTGATGACAGAAACGTAATTCTGGTAGGCAAGGAAAGGTCTTGTCACAAGGAAATATGAAAGCCCCGTCAATATCCATTCAGCAAATAAATGAACTTTTATTTTGTACTAACTATCTCAGTGACTTGTGAAAGAAAGTAACAGAACACGACGAAAAAAAAAACATATAAAAATTTCGTTCGCTATGGAAATAAAAGAAAGAGTAGCAGTATGCAAAAATCGTATAATCATGGAATTACGATTATTCGTCTTGCAACTCAGCAAAAACAGAGCTGTGGTGAGATTGTGCACCACTGAGAAACATAAATACTGATTCTATTGTCTGATTAAAAAAATTGAAAGTTAAAACGAAATGGTCGCGTTTTTCGTTACATTATCACGTTCAATTTGAGTGTCGTTAACATTTATATATTTCAAGACACATTGAAGATAAAATAAAAGAAACCACCTCTTCTGAAGAATTTTCCCCATGCATTTTTACAGTGTACGTGTATATTACATGCACACAAATAGAATGAAACTCCACGTCAGACAAGACTGAAATATATCTTACAGATAGACTTAGTTCTAGCCGGTCGACAAGAATGTCATTTTGGAAAAAGGGAACAATAATAAGATAAAATAAATCTACGATAATGATTTAATAACAAACTAATAATTGAAAGCAAATCAAATAAATGTACATGCGGCCTGCCGGGATCGAACTTAGAGAATCGCATGGTGTGAACATACCAATGATTATGCTTTATCAGTGTATCTTTATAGAAAATAGAAATACACATGAGGAATACTCGGAACAGATACATAGTATTTAGATCTGATATTTCATTTAGAATTACAACTGCACTCTGACGTTAGATACATGCTTTGGTTTTACTGTAAATTTATTTCTTGGACGTCGCCATATGAGTGAAATATTCTCGAGAGGACGTTAAACAACATTCCTTCCATCAATCAATCATTATTTCTTGGAGAAATATCAATCAGATTAATATGTTTAAAATATTTCGAGTAATTCAAACATCCTTGCTGTTTCGTATATATCTGAATCAGGTAAAGAAAACTACACGTATTTGCATATTACAATTATTTTCTTTAAAACATTTTATAAATCAGGAATCGGGCGATTTAATCTGTTAATTTCAAATATCCGAATAACCCTTTGAATTTGCTTAGACTATAGAAGATATACACGCTGAATGAATTGCACGTTTCTATGAGCGTGGCTTGTCTATGTTAATGTACATTTTGCAACTGGTGGTCAGAGAACTTTGTTGGCCACCTCGTTACATGTACCTGTGGGCTTTTAGATCTAAACTCAGATTTAAAAGTTTTAAAATACTCTGGTAGTATCCTAGTTCCAGTACTGTCGACAAACATCCAGAGAAAAATCTCATTTATTATTCGAAAAACGTTTTAGGTAAATGAAATTAGAGGAAGGACTTTAGATAGCCTCCAGCTCATACAACAGAGCGTAACACCGGTTCTTCCTAAATGGAACTGGAAACATCCATCTTATCTTGATACTGCTGTTACATGGTACTGGGTTGAGAAATTTCAAGAAAAGCTAAACTTTACCTGGGTACTACTCTGAAACAATCATCGGTGAAAATTAATTATATATAAAGGAAGAGCGACACTTTTTAAAGCTTTTCTCATGGACACAGATGTTTTAAAAATTTACACAAAATGTCCGTATATCTCCAGCTAACTTTGATGATTGACCAAAATAACTTATTTTGTACGAAGGCTGTTCGATATGTAATGTGTATTGTACGATATCTCAAAAGCATTCGACTCAAATAGTGAAATGAACATTACATCCCTTCAAAGTATTCTCCGCGGTTTGAAAAACATGATTTCAGAATCTGAATCCATTTCTGAAATGCGCCACGGTACGCTGATTTAGGTAGACCTCTGAGACACTGACTGATGGCTGAGCCAAGGGCTTGTCAGGACTTGTAACGACGACCAGATAAGAACTTTTTAAGTTTTGGAAAAAGGAAAAAGTTGCATGGGGCTAGATCTGGAGAGTATGGTGGGTGTGGCAAGACGGTAACTTTCACCGACTTCAAAAATTGCTTCACAAGTTCAGATGTATGTGATGGAGCATTATCATGAAGTAGACGAACATGCCTAAATCCTGACACAGGGCGTCGTTTATGATATTTCTTGAGCTTATTTAGTATTACATCTCGGTAATACCGACCTGTAACACTTTTGCCCTTCGACACCGGAATTTGTACGGCTATACCATCACATGAAAAGAATATGCAATAAAGAGCCTTTGTGCTTATGGTTCTTTTGGCAACTACAGGCCTTCTACCGTGTTTAGTTAGCCGTATTTTGTTTCCAATTTTTCTTACTGGTTCGAAATAGTGAACCCATGTTTCGTCACCAGTAACAATGTTTGCAAATTGTCTTTGATTGAATTTGGGAAACATTTTGAGCAATTGCTTAGCGGTCTGTACTCGTACCCGTTTTTGGTCATCTGTCAATACATGCGGTATCCATCTGGCAGAAATCTTTCGTACTTTCAAAATGAAATACACCCGCGATAGTGATATACCAACAGTTTTAGCAATACCACGAATCGTGTATTTGCCATCACTTTCAATTATTTCCCTGACTTTTGAGACATTTGCTTTGCCTGTAAAAGTCACAGGTCGGCAAGATTTTGCTGCATCTTAGACGGACTATGTGCCTGTCAGAAATTTCTTTCTCCACCTACGAACTGTCTCATTTGATGTAATATCAGACCCATAGACTTCCCCCAATTCAGTAAAAATTTTGCATTACCGAATGACAAAGTTTTTTTTTGCGAACTTTATATAAGCTCTAATTTCTTCGATATTCTCAACCCGTTTCTCAACCAATTTTAAACAGTGGTCAACGACTGGCGCTATTGAAATGACTATAAGTTTAAAACTAAGTGGATCTGAAGGCTGTGTTTATACCGTTGGAAAGGTATTGAATAGAGCTATTCAAGAGTATCATCATCCACGAAACATACAAAGCGTTATCGCGCTGTGGTACAATACACATTGAAAAGCCCTCGTATATATATTAGAAGAATCGAATCGACCTTGACGGTGAGGCTGGTCAACAGGGGATGCTTACTTCTCCTAGACATCTGTGGTATGTTCAGGGACCCATGTTTGCCCTACTCTTAATTTTTATATTCTTTATCTCGTGTGCAGTGGACATGTTCTAATGTGATATTTTATCAGAATTTCCTGGGAATATGGACATCTATACAGTGTATCCTTATTAACTACAAAGTTTCACGAAATTCTGTTGAGCGGTCTCGAAGGAGTTGCGCTGACCAAAAAGGGACTGACTATGGTGGCTGATTTGTGCCATTTTACAAATTATCGAAAACACAGCAAATTTTATATTGACTTCCTATCAGATCAGATAGCAAAATAACGGGAAAATCTGTATTTTGTCGTCTTTTCGTTATTTCAAGACGAAAATTCGCTAATTATTGTTCTGTCGTCTTTTCGTTCTGTCGTCTTTGTGCCTCGAAAAGGCGACAAATTGTAAAGTGGCACAAATCAGCCACCATAACTGACGGACGGGTCAAAAACATTATACCATCCGCAACTTCATTGCGCGGGGAACAAAAATGAAATTCTTACTAGATGTTAGGGAGTCTGTCAACACTGTATTTCAAGTTCAACAGAGAATAAATTACATTTTCTACTCGAATGTCCACTATGAAATGTGAAGATGACAAACAGTGATCAATCTCATAAATCCTATAAGCAATATAGAATAGAGAGATGGGCAAACACGGACCCCTGGATATACCAGAGGCGGGATCAATTGCCTAGGAGTAATATGTGATAATAATCATAGAGGAGAATATTTAAATAAGATACTAGTATATAAAACCTTTCACAACCTAGTACTGCTTAAAAATGCTGATCTGTTTACATGGATTATGTCAAATGAAGATCCTGCGTTTGCTGTTTTATTATGCCGATTATTTAATTGTAAATTTCAATAGAGAAAACAACATACATCCTGGGGTCCGTGTTTGCCCAACTATCTATTTTGTATTCCTTATAGGAGTTATGAGATTGATCACTGTTCGTTATCTTTACCTTGCATATACTATATAGTTATGTGCATGTATAACATACAATTTGATTACTGCAACATAATTGATTACTGCAACATAGTTACTATGAGGGGCCTCCGTGGCCGAGTGGTTAGAGCATCGCGCTCAAAATCACACGACCTCTCACCTCTGTCGGCGCGGGTTCGAATCCCGAATCCCGCTCGCGCCAGTAAGTAAAAAAGTTTCCCAGTTTACTTTCGGAGGGTCGGTGGTCTCTTCCCAGATACACCAGATGTATCTGGGTTCTCTCTTCCACCAATAAAATCTGGGCGCTACCAGATAACTGAAAAAGTGTTGAGTGTGGCGGAAAACATCAATCATAGTTACTATGCTTGTACTGGCATAACTGCATGAACATATGTTTTGTGTGTATGTTATGCATTGATAGATTTGACGGCTAACTCTCTGTTCATCATACAGTGTAGTTGTCTTTGCTTTCCTTTGTCATGTTAGTTGAATAAATATCATATTCCATTCTATTCTAAAACGATTTGAAAATGGGTTCCAGGATGGAATACACGAATTGAAAAAAACCCACATGCATTTTCATATATATATTACTTTTATGAATTAAGCTATTCCTAGAGCATTGATAGTCGTTTCGTACTTTATTGTTGCTCCACTAGTGACAAAAGTCATTTCGTGAACCCTGAGGTTCACAGAGAAAGTAAATAAGTGAGGTGAAGTCCAGAAACAACGAGGTTTTTCTTCTCGAATTGACAGAAAAAACTAAACCATGTTCGATGATGCTACCTTTATTACCTAATATGGCAGCACGTGACGATACATACAGGAGAGGGGTGTGGGTCAGCTTCCGCATGTACAAGTGATTTTATAATGGAATCAGCAGTAAGCCAAGAAAATTAAATAGAATGTTCTTTATGGTTTTTTGATAAAACGTTTTATTGTTAAAAAAGATTATGTTATGGAATCTAATTTATTCATGCATAGGGCGCGCTTGAGTTGTCAACACCGACCACAAAATGCACACCTTTCCGTAATCAAGTGAAAAGGTGTACACTTTTTGGTACACCTTCTACACCCTGTAAACCCCTGGAGTGGTTTAGAGGTAGAGCATTCGCGCCGCATGCGGAAGATCGGGGTTCGAATCCTGACCGCGACAGACCTAAGTCGATAAAATAAGTAGTGACAGTTCCATCGCCAAACCCTCGTCATCAGGCGTGAATGTCACGGGTCCTAGGAGATGACCTTAAAAAAAACCCCGGATGTCCCGTGTCATAGTAGTTTGGCACGATAAAGAACCCTCACTACTCAATGGTCGTAAGCGACGAGCATAGGCCTAAATTTGAAGCCGTTCACCGGTATTGGTGACGTCTCTATATGTGTTAAAAATGCTCGAGAGGGACGTTAAATTAAGGGCATGTTTTGGTAAATGCACTGAAAAATTCAATATGGCTGACAAATGGTGAGACGGAAAATTTTGTATGTAATCATTTACAAGAGTTTAAAATATTTTTCTAAAGAATAAATGAAAACGATTGATATTTCATACAATCATTAAAAAGAAAAATCTACAAATCTTTTGGAGTATGACCTGGTATTTTTCAGAGGTATGTAGGTATTTATAAAGGCACATCAAAAATGCATTTTTGTTTTAAAAAGTCTTAATTCTAATAGTTATTTATTTTGTGATTTATTTGCATCAAAATCGTTAATTCTCCAATGAGGATATCTTCACCTGCTGAACATCCATATTGAATATTCTACAATACACCAAACTGCGCTTGATTATAAGATGTAAACCGACTACACCAGGATTCAACGGTGTAGACAAATCAAGCGCGCCCAGTGTTATATGACAATATATACACCTCAGCAACTCTCGTCAAAGGAAGTACATATAATATATTGTTGTTCATATCATAAAATAGACATCGTTTGGGAAGTTGCACCGAGATTTTAAAACAAACAAAAATGTCATTAAAGTTTGTGAGCATCAATTCTATATCATTGGATGAACTTGAAGGTATGGATAAAGGTATTTTGTTGCCTAATTTATATCAATGAAGTAACGAATGGAACTCGAACGTTATTATCTACACGTATAATTATCACCTCTTCCTTGGGAATCCGGATTAGAATAGCTCCTCAGTACCCCTTGCTTGTAAGAGGCGACTAAATGGGGCGATCCTTCGTATAAGACCGCAAAAACCGAGGTCCTGTGTCACAGCAAGTGTGGCACGATAAAGATCACTCCCTGCTCAATGGCCCTTATCGTCGAGCATAGGCCTAAGTTTTCCAGCCCTTCAACGTCAATGGTGACATATCCAGTTTGACCCTTGACCTATGTGACCTCAAAATCATTAGGGCCCATGTACTCCTCGCAATACCAAGTTTGATATCCGTCAAGTAAAGGGTTCTCAACGCATTGAGTGGTCAGTATATTCCTATGTCCAGTTGTACCCTTGAAATGAATAGGGGTCATTTACTTCCAAGAGATGTACCAAGTTTGATATCTGTCAAGAAAAAGGCTCTCAAGACATTGAGTCATCAGTATAATCCTATGTCCAGTTTGATCCTTGACCACGTGGCCTCAAAATCAATAGAGGCCATGTACTCCTCACAGTGTACCAAGTTTAATGTCCGTCTAGGAATGGGTTCTTAAGATATTCAGCGGACAGTATCTTCCTATGTCAAGAGTGGATTGACCTGAAAATCAATACGGGTCAGCTTCTACTCATAACCAACCCACATATGAAATATCATTACAATCAGGTGCCTGGTTCTCAAGATATTGAGCGGACATGTGGTCTACCGACCGACCGACAGGTGCACAGTAATATGCCCCTCTTCTCTGAAGGGGGGCATAAAATACTCCAATATAATTCAAATGCAAGGTGAAGATAACGAACAGTGATCAATCTCATAACTCCTACAAGCAATACAAAATAGATAGTTGGGCAAACACGGACCCCTGGACACACCAGAGGTGGGATCAGGTGCCTAGGAGGAGTAAGCATCCCCTGTTAAATGTGTTAAATGTTACAATGGCAAACAAGCGAGAAATTAAAGCGACTTGCATATATGAAAATTGAAGAAAATATATGTACATATTTTATTATTTTCAGTGGGAGGTAGCATGACACTAATCCTTAACCGGTAAGTGAACGTCATTTTCGATCTGTATATTTCAGTGTGGATAAGGAAGTTCTCGACGTCGTTTTATATACCTTGTTTTACATATTTGTGGAAGATACTAAAACCTTATTGTGATCTAATTTCAGGATTCTCCAAAACCCTCGACTGGTAACCCGGTATATCCCACCATGCAATATGTGATATATCAAAACTTTATTTAATATAATAAAATGTTGAAATTCGTCGATTTGGTGCGTTTTATTGCATTATTCAGTTGATATGTATGATAGTCTTAACTTTTCCCTCATTTGAATTGACAGAAGGTAGAACGAGTAAAGAACTAAGTACGGTATGTGCCTTATACGGCCCAAAATGCAAAATTCTTATCTTTTGTAATTGAATACATATGACTATGTAAAATAACAAAATAGCATAATTTCATATATATTTCATTTATTAAATGTACAATAGAGAGTTTAAATATAGGTTCAATCGCTTAATATAATCCAACCCCTACCCCTAGATTTTGAAAGAAAAATTATATTTTCAAGATAGGTGTGTTAAATCCATTATCGATAAGCAAAATCTTTCAGAACAAATAGATTAAAATAAAAAGATACTATAATCTCTCAAGAAGGGTTAGACATAAAGTCAATCCAGGTTGCCATGGAAACGAATGATTTTGCTATAAATCCTACAAAATCGTCTTTGAGTGTATTTTAATTTTCAATTATCTTTAAAAACTAAGAAAAAACATGGTGCACAAACTACTTACAATAAACAGATTTTGTTAAAATGATGACATTTCCCAGTTGTCATGACAGCATAATTATCAAAAATGTTTCCACCAATTGTTAGAAATTGTTTACTTTTATTTTGGGTATTGATATTTTTTCTCAATATGAAGAATTTCTGAATATCATTCTTACACAGTAGGGAATGTTCTGATGAAGTTTATAGAAAGCTGTTGAAAGTGGAATTTACTACATTTGTATTAATATTTGATATAAACTGCAATGTCCAATTTTATTTTGTTAAATTTATCTGCAGAAATCACTCATTCTTCTTGATTACTGACACAATCGTCGTCACTGTCGCTATCAGGAAAGTCCACCTCTCTAGCAGCATCCTCAACAGTGTCCGTCCAGTCTCTGACACCGGAAATAGATCTTTGATACCTTCCAAACGATAAATACCATACAATACAAGCAATGTGTCCACACATCCCGACAACGCGGGCACCATTTTTGCAAGAGCAATACCACGCTGAAATTGTTACATCATTATATTTCACCCACAGAGCATACTTTTTTGCACTTATTTGGCGACTTTGAATTTTGGCACTTATTATATTTGAAATCCCATCGCTGACAAGGACCTCAAACAAACCCTGTTCCGTAAAATGTTCTGCTGAATAGGATTTTGCGGTTTTCAGCTGGTAAACACCGATGGTAAGATCTCTTATTTCTTCCTCTGAAAGCTTTTGGAATGGCATGTTGTCATCGGATGCAGCATCTAGTTTTACCCATTTCATTGATCGTTTATCCAAACCTGTTCATAAATAGAATGAAAAACAATTAGATTTTATGTCTATTGTGTGAATAAAAGTCATACTAGTATATATAACACTCTTAGTTGGCATAATACTAACCATATTTCTGTACAAATTCCTGAAGATCATTGGACTGCTTGGCGAGGGCTGTCATTTTACAGGCTTATTTCGATGTCTTTATCGTACGTGCCACTGTTTATACATGTAGGTGCTCGATATTTGTTGCATATGCTGCAGACTATGCGAATAAAGTCACCAATAAATGTTATTTGGCTGTTAGGCAATGTCTTCCCTAGGTATTTCCATGTCTTAATTCTCCCGTTCATGGACTCTACAACCCACCTGACCTAATAACATATTACGGTGTTTTTTTTAATTAAAAAGTAATATCGAAGTATAGGGTTTACATTTTTATTAAAATAATAATGGAGTGCGAGTTGATTTAATATTTAGAAATGCTGCAGTTCTTATTCTAATCTAAATCTTAGTATTACCTTGGTTACTAATCGAGAACAGTTTGCCTCTTCTGTAGTTAACTGCTTTTGTCCCCTTTGAAGAAAAGCTGGCATTTCTAACTTAATCCCCATATCTTGTAGTATGGATTCCGAATCTCTAAATCCTCTATCGACGACGAAAATATCATCTCCTTTTATCCACCTTTTGATTTCCTCTGTGTTTGAACGAATGGAATGGTTCAGTATAGAGGTATCATTATTTTTGGCATCAGCAAGGTACGGTCCTAAGACAGTGACTATGTAGCCTGTAGTTGAGACAATCATCATCGGTTTCAAGAGAGGACGATGCTTGTGGAGGCTGTAAGATCTCCGGCTAAATGTGTAATTACCGCTCTTTTGAATATATATGTATGTCCCATCCAGTACTAGAATAGCAGGAGAGGAAGACATATCTGAAAAGATTTCTTGGGCAAGTGGCCGTGTATGTTGATGAATTACATCGTCTCTGCTGACATGTGCAAATCCAAGATTTTGAGGAACGAATTCTGTTAACAGTGCTTCTCTAGCTGAATGGACAGCTCTTCTTATCTATGAAAAACATTAGAATTTGATAATAATGTTAAATTGAAAACGTGGATTAACAATACATATATATGAAACATTTTGTCAGTGCATATTCCCTTTGGATTTGGATGAATAAGATAAGTAATTCATTACTACCGTTAAAACTTTATAAGCGATACATATATTGGCAGAGATCAAATTGAAATAAATTATTTCTTGTTGAAAATGTACTTTTAAATTATTACCTGAATTTTTTTCATATTGAATAGAGTTGCCAGCATTTGGTTGTCTAGTCCTGATCTTAACTTTGTCAGAAGAATCGCAACACATGTTCGAATGGACCTGGACTTCGTTGTTTTTATGTTGTGCACTGAATTCATCAGATCATCAAACTGTTCTTTTACAAGACCTGTAAGGTTGTAATAATCAGTATCTGACAAACTCTTAGGATCGTCAAAATCTAGTCTTGAAGAAGTCTCTTTCCATAAAACTTCCTCTCTGGCTTGTTTTAAGAGTTCAAGAATGGCAGTTTTACTCAAAGTGCTGAAATCCGTAGTTGCTTCCAGTTTTTCAATTGCCTCACTCGAAAGTTGACCATCATGTATGCAAGGTGAAGATAACGAACAGTGATCAATCTCATAACTCCTACAAGCAATACAAAATAGATAGTTGGGCAAACACGGACCCCTGGACACACCAGAGGTGGGATCAAGTGCCTAGGAGGAGTAAGCATCCCCTGTCGACCGGTCACACCCGCCGTGAGCCCTATATCCCGATCAGGTAAACGGAGTTATCCGCAGTCAAAATCAATGTGTCAAGAACGGCTTAACAATCGGTATGAAACACGTCAGACAGCATTTGACCCAATACGAGGTTGTATTGACGAACCAGATCGTTATAACGACCATAGAATTTGCGAAATGCTGACTTCAATCGAGACTGTTGAAACCCCTGTACCATCAATTTGTTTGTCACTAGCATACCTCGATATAATATGGTATACTATCTAACTTTTTCCATTATTGAAAGTACTCGCACCTCAGCAGTTAGAGATAAAATAAAAGGTTTACACCTCTTCCTGCTTTCAAATTTCTCAGACACCAGTTTCTTAGAACAATGGATCTATGTCCAAAGGCGGATCCAACGCCAGCGACCCCACCCCTTGTTTAGTGTGTTTCGCCAGACCTCTGAGACTGTAACTCTCCGTTCTGAAATTTATGGATCTGAAACTAATTGCACATGATATTTAATCAACTTCGGATATGTACATTTTGCTTACTCACCACCTCCCCCCTTTCCAGCTTTTAAAACTGTGTATCAGTCAAGCTGAAAGCCTACATCAAAGGGGAGGTGAATTTTATTTATATGTGGTAATTTTCACAGGGGCCTAAGATACCATTTCTAATAAAAGAGTTCGGTTATACAATCTGTTTCGTTTCGTTTCGCACTTTACAGGTACCCACCTACATCTACATGTATATATTTCGGCATCGTCGGAAGCCCACGGTTGATTACGCTTCGTTCCTTTCTCCATCACCCGTGGGTTCATTCATTCCTACTCGCTGTGTGTCTGTCTGTATGTATGTATGCTGAATTTAAGGAACATTTTCATCATATATATACCGATATCTATAGGCTTGTAGGGAGGGCTGACAACGGATACTCGTCAGGGACGTAGCAACAGAGGGAGGGGGGCTGATCCCTTCCCCACTTTTTAAAATTTTTCCCTTTCTTCTTTTTTACATGTTAAAACTCTTTTTGGCTGCCCCCCCCCCCCAATCCTTTTTGGGTGGCCCCCAGCTTCCCCCTTTCAAAAACGAGGCCACGCGCCTGCTCGTGTCCCCATAACACTTTCAAAAGTAGGGAGTGGGGACAAGAGTATGTATGTGCCCCCTCCTTACACTTCTGGAACCCCAAACGAGATCCTCATCTTTATATCAAATGTTGTTTGATAACATCCTCCCCTTAATTCTAGTGCAAGAAATTTCTGTTCAAAAATTGTTATTTGCTATAAAGAAAGGTATACCATAAAATTGGTATAAAATTCGGATATACAGATTTGCGTTGAAAAACTTAGATAGGCTCTGATTGGCGCATAATTGCATTATTGTCGTCCCATACAAAAATTGATTTCCTTATTGATTGTGTTATGGCCCGTTATACAGAAAATTTTCATTTAATAAACTTTTGCCCGGGGGGGGGGGGGGGGGGGGGGGGGGGGACGACTTGAGGCCTACATCAAACTTTTAAGAATGAGCAGGGTGTAGGGATTCCTACCATTTTTAGCTTGTTATTTCAGGGGTTGGGGGTGATTATGTAGGTTACCGTCGCCATCTTCATGACGTTTATATGGAAAAGTTTAGAATTGAATCCCATTTTAGCATGTGCCCCAATCTAAGTTTTGTGCTCCCCTACCAACACTTTACGATGTTTGACTACGGCATTGGCGTTGCCTTATAGCCAATAACAAATTCATCCGAACAAATTGCTAATTCATCCGAACAAATTACTAATTTGTCCGAACAAATAGCTAATTCGTCCGAACGAATAATATATTTATATATGGCCTTTCTACGCCGCCGTACCATAAATATAAGTAGAAAGGGGTCTAACTCTGACCCAGATAAAAAGCTACCCGCCTAAAAATCAGAAACTAGGTGCGGTGTGCGTAATTTGTTGGTCTCCCTGCATAGATTAATGTTTTAACTACTTGCATGCCAACTTTCAAGGCACAAGTTCTTAGAATACATCTAACAGAGATATACGTCATCGTTCTCTCGATTTCACCTGCTTATTTTCACTAGGCCAATTACCGATTTAGGTCACCAGGTGGTTTCTCGCCCATGGTAGCAGCGAAATTCAGACTAATGTGGAAGATTTCGGATATATTAATTAAAAGTTCACATCAAATATAAACTACTTACTTCCTCATATTTTTCTATATTTATGGTATCACAGAGTTCATCCCAATTGGGTTTAGCCCCTGTGTACTGAACGACTAACTAGTAATCATATCTTCTTCACAAAAAAGCTTGGAAGATCAATGTTTTCACAGGAAGTTGTACAGACGTTTTAGCAAAACTCATTTTGTTCCTAAATACATTGGAACTCACGATGAATGGCAGTAATTATTATTAGGCCTTTGCTCTGCGCTTAAGGCCTTTGAGCAGGGAGGAATCTTTAACGTGCCACACCTGCTGTGACACAGGACCTCGGCTTTTGTGGTATCATCAGAAAGACCGCCCCATTTAGTCGCCTCTTACGACAAGCAAGGGATACCGAGGACCTATTCTACCTCGGAACCCCACGGGACAATAAGAATCACGTGCGTATTCTTAATTTCAATAATTAACAATAATTGTGGTAATTCACGTTAACACATCTTTTATTATTATCAACTATAAAACTCGATACAACGGAGAGGAGTATTTCATTTATATCACATTGATCTACAGCAACACTTCTTTAAATGTATACTGTTATTTAGATACATGAAGTCAATTAATTACGCCATTCTTCTTTAAGGCGGTCCGTCAAAAAAATCATCTCCCAGCTCTTCCTCCACTGTAAGCTTAAAGTACATAGGGATTATCCTTCTGCAATACGAAATAAATTTGTTGTACATATACAAAATGGAATGGAATGGATTTTTAGAAAATGTTAAAGTACATGTAGCAAAAACATCATATGCCGGGGCCCTATGATACTGATTTCGATTCCTTTAAAAAGTGGTAGGGGCCTCCGTGGCCGAGTGGTTAGAGCATCGTGCTCAATATTACACGGCCTCTGGTCTCCGTGGGTTCGAATCCCGCTCGCGCCGGTAAGTGATCTAACGTTTCCCAGTTTACTTTCGGAAGGTCGGTGGTCTCTTCCCAGTTACATTGTATCTGGGTTCTCTCTTCCACCAATAAAAACTGGGTGCCACCAGATAACTGAAAAAATGTTAAGTGTGGCGGAAAACAGCAAAACAATCAATTTAAAGATTTGTCGGCCTGATTCCAGGCAGTCGTTAGTGTTTGTAAATACTTTTTATAGTGTTGTTTATTTAAACAAACATATATCAGTGCAATTGCTTGTTTACAAGTGATCGATTGTGAGGCCATAACATATACATTTGAAAACAAGGTTCCTACGATACCGCGGTATTAATAAAAATACACTGTATGGCGGCTTAATGGTGCTACATTTGTGAAAAAAGGTTGTTATCTCATGAAATGTGATTGATTGATTGAATATTGTTTTACGTCCCTCTTGAGAATATTTCACTTATATGCCCTGCCGGTGAAGGGCTGCAAAATTTAGGCCTATGCTCGACGCTGATGACCATTAAGCAGGGAGGGATCTTTATCGTGCCACATCTGCTGTGACACGGGACCTCGGTTTTTCGGTCTCATCCGAAGGACCGCCCCCATTTACATGTAGTCGCCTCTTACGACAAGCAAGGGGGTAGTATGGATCTATTCTAACCCGGGTCACCACGGGACTCATGAAATGTGAACAGACTTATAATTAACAGAACAATAAATGAATTTCAACAATTCTAATATAATGAAATAAAAAGTTCCGATACATATTTCAGAAAATACAACAAAATAAATAAAATTTTATGTGACTGATAATAACTTTTTATATTTCATCTGCGGTGAGGACAAATGAGTTTGTCATTGATTCGAATGACTTTAACAGGCGTATAGTATCTTAAGAGAGTCCAATTTCAAATAATCACTTTTAGTCCGTTTTACAAAGGTCAAACTAAATATGTTTGAATTCATCTGGTTGGAACTTTGTGACAAACACAACACTTTTCACTCCGCGGCATCTCTTTCATTATCAGTACAGTCATAAGTATCATTGATTTTTGTGCTTTTCCTTGTTTTTAATCCAGATAGCTCGGGTTTTTGATTGCTGAAGTCCAATTTAATTGATTTTCTTTTCTGGGACTTTAAACTCTGACCTAGTTGTGGTTGTTGTGTTCTGATTTTTTGACTGAAGGCTTTCTTTATTGGGCCAAAATAAAATTATAGTTTATATGGAATTGCCTTCCGCCTCATTAAAATTATGTCCGCTGGAAGAATCGTATTGACAAAATTATTGATAATTTTTTTAATTTGTATTCATGAAGTTTCGCTCCGACATCTAATAACTCGCCATTTCACATCAGGTTTGATATCTTCATTTTAACAAGTTGAATCAGTAAAACCCTTTTTTCTTGCTCTTTGTAACAAAGCATTTAAAAGATCGTCGTTGACCAATAGAAGCCGCCAAAATGTCAGACCGATGCAAAAAGCGTCCCTCTGCCGAGGAACTAAACATCCCACTGTGCGTTTCTTTATTCATTGACAAAGACATGGAAATCAGCAACAGAATATACAGTTTCAATCCTCAAAACACGTGGAATGCTATCCTTCTGGAGATCGCTAGCGAACTGGAAAAGTCCGATGTGTTGGAAGTATGTTACATTCAAAATTGTAAGTAGGAAAAGTGTTGATTCTGTGCTTCATCAATGTGGCAACAATGCGTTCGATCACATCATGCGAACTCGGACACTTTGTGAGAAATCAGCAGTGGAGAAAAACACCAATGACACTAGGTTTACAGGTTTGTATTTCTCCTTATACCTACATGTTTTATAGAGAGAGTTGTATATTTGTATAATTGGTTTTAAAATAAAATCCTTTGATGTCTGTTGATAGTGTACAATGTGTACATGGCCAGTTAGTGAAAAACATTATTTTATTCATTTATAAAGCACAAAATTACAAATAGTTTCTATGCGCTGTACAATGTTTGTGCTAATAATCATTGATAATATACTAATAAAAGACCTGCAAGAGCTATAAAGGAAATGATAAAACAATAGAAAGAATTTAGATAAAACATGGTAGTAAATTGACAAAGTGGTCGACTTTGACTTGACAAGATACAATTGGCGTACAGGTATTCGTATGCTGGATAAAAATTCAGTCTCTACTACTGCTTCATATCATGAAGCATAAAAACACATCTCTACTACTGTCAATACAATATTTTCAACTTTTGATATATGGTATAAAATTTCGTCAGAGCTAAAGATCAGTTATACAATGATATGGTGGATCTTTTAAGGCAGAAAGACTGTTTTTTCCCAAATTCCATGAATGACTTATGAAGTTATGAAGAATGTAAATATCTTGTTGAATGCATTGTGGTACATTGTCAATGACAATTTGAATAATCTTCAACAGAAAATAGCTTCAAGTAAAAATAACCAGGAATCTGAATTAAGGTATCCTTATAGCTGAAAAATATGCTTTGTTCATATTACACATTTTTGATTTGTTTGCAGTTTGTCAAATTTTAAAATTAATTTTGATATGTTATATTTTTGACTCTGTATAAAAGCTTACTTTTTATGCAGGCTACTGAGATTTTGTGGTTACATTGACTTCAAGAAAGGAAAAAAGAAAGATTATTATCAGTGGAATTAAAATCTCACAGCACAGCTCTATTTCAATTGGTATCTCTACCATTTGCAAGGAAGTGGAAAGAAATCATGGAGGATATTCTTGAACTGGCAAAGTGTTTTGATAGTTATGTCGATTACTTGGACAAGGCAAACAATGACCAGCAATGTACACAAAACCTTCCGAGAGGTATCTAAGGATGCTTTTCTATACTATGTTCCACAGACACAAAAAGTATTGCCCAACTATGCAATCCTTGACACATGTTTGGTTAAGATGAACTATTATGAATATATACTTTTTGATGAGGACATTCGTGTAGAATTACCATTCAAAACCAACTTTGAGAGATTTGACTTTCTTCAAAAGACTGCCTTGTCTAATCCTGGAGGATCAGTTAGGGGCTTGGTGTTCATTTGGAAGGCCCCAACTAACAGAAGTGTACAGAAAATGATCTGCCAGTTAAGCCTGTCCTTATGATGCAAGGTGAAGATAACGAACAGTGATCAATCTCATAACTCCTATAAACAATACCAAATAGATAGTTGGGCAAACATTGACCCCTGGACACACCAGAGGTGGGATCAGGTGCCTAGGAGGAGTAAGCATCTCCTGTTGACCGGTCACACCCGCCGTGAACCCTATATCCTGATCAGGTAAACGGAATTATCCGCAGTCAAAATCAGTGTGCCAAGAACGGCTTAACAATCGGTATGAAACACGTCAGACAGCATTTTACCCAATGATAGGTTGTATTGACGAACTAGATCGTTATAGCGACCATAGAATTTGCGAAATGCTGACTTAAATCGAGACTGTTGAAACCCCTGTACCATCAACTTGTTTTTCAGTAGCTTACCTCGATTTAAAAACTGACTATACGCAGAACAAGCTCTTGCATATCGAATCAGTTGAGATCATATATAAACACCATATGATGTAAAACTTACACGGTACCAATTTTGATGCACCAGATGTGCATTTCGACAAATAATGTCTCTTCAGTGATGCTCAACCGAAATGTTTGAAATCCGTAATAACAATAAACTCTCAGAGCTATTTTAGGGAAAAACATCGTGTCAAAAAAGTGGAGTCAAATTCGTCTAAGGATAAGAGCTATGCATGAGGGAGATAATCCTTAATTTTGAAATGAATTTCTAAATTTTATCACAGCAATTAAATATTCATCCATATTTTCAAGCTAGTTACAAAGTACTTAGCTCCTGGGCTGTAGAGACCCTCGGGGACTAACAGATATATTCTTATGGTGGACCTGACCACAGTCTCACATACCATTCTGTGAAACTCTTTGTGCTATTAAGGAATTTAAACCTCGACATGTTGATTGCTGGAAGAATAGCACCAGGACATTCATCGGCAAACCCAGTTGAACGGATAATATCGGTATTAAATCTGTCTATTTAGAACATTTCACTTGCCAGAAATCAATATGATGCCAATACAGAGCAAATCCTGAAAATACTATGGCTCAAATTAGAAATATATCAGAAAAAGGGCCTGATCTGAATGAAGTGGTTGGAATCTCTTGCTGAGATAAAGAACATACTCCAAAACCGCACACGTAGACTTGCACTCGAGGGTCTGCCTTTCAAGTGCCCACATGCTGCTGGTGAGGAGGCGGAGACTGTAAAGTCTATAGAAGAACAGATACAGCAGTTTATTGACCTTTGAACCTGGAAAGTATCAGCAAAAACACTTGACCAACAAACAGGGTAATTGTTCATACTATTTTAAAAGTATTAGATTTAGAAGCCTCTTTCTATCAAATTTCTGCAATCAGTCCTTTAGACAGTATTTTAATGTAGATTGTCATTTTAATTTCAGGATACCAAAGACTAATAGAGAATCATTGTCGTCAGCGCCAGTACACTCGTAAATGTAAGGACCCTAAGTGCTGTTCTCCAATGCACTTGCCATGGCTACCTGATCCTATCCTGCAAGCTGACAGACTGCACTACAAGCCGTTGACTGAGGTGTTGGGTGAACCAACAACAGACAGTAAACGACCCTCTGCCAAGGTTTCTACAGCCAGTTGCAGAAGAATCACAGGTATGTTTAATGACTAATTTCTGGTACTCTTCGATATATGTATTCATTTTGACAGAACATCTGCTAGGTATTTCCTTTAATGTATTTGTATTGTGAAAAACATGGCCGATGTTGCATCTAATATCAGGGAGTAAAGCACAGTTCTCTGACTGCCCAACATGTAAGGTCAACAGTTGTATGCTGTGAATGTGGAAAAATAAGATGAATCTATTCGAAGAAGACTCTGGCACTTCGGGACACAGGACACTAGAAAAGTATGATTACACATGTAGATCTCTACTTTTTCCTGAAGGTAGGGCATTTTTACACTTACATGTACTAAGGTTTATATCATCTATATTATTTTTTTTTATATCATCTATATTAAATAGTTAGATATAATTTGCTTTGTAATTTTTAATGTATTTTAAAATTCAAAAGAAATATAAAAATTAGCATATCAAAATAAAAATGATATTTGTAATGGCATGCAAACCTTTTTTTATTTCTTTGTAGGTGATGTACTTCATGGAAAAGTGTTTGTCCGTTTACAGTTGAACTGTACAATGTACATGGTATTTGCTTACTATTCAGAAGCAGCCAGGGATACAAGAAAAGATCTATGCTGTTATTGCGCATCAGCTGATGGACCAACATGTATTAAAAAAAAATTCGTGCAGTTCTACCAGTCTGTGCTGACTGCCTTGTTAAAGGACTGGACATTCCAAAGAAAAATCCTTTAAAGCAGACTCAGTGATAAAAATTTTGATAGGAACAGTTACCTTTGTTCTTTTTGTTTGTTTCAGAATTAAAGGAAATAAATTCCAAAAAAATAAATCTATACACTGCCTAATATTGTGATTTTTATTATCAATTCTAAATTCAACTACTGTTACAATAAAAAAAAAATAATTTCCCCCCTCCCTCTTGGGTCTGAGACCCCCCCCCCCCAGGCAAATTCCAAACAAACATTTTTTAAGGATAGCCTGGACAGGTATAGACATATTTCCAGCAATGAACGTTGGAATAAATGTTGTCTTGGTTTATTATTTTTTTTACAACTATAATTATCGTTTAGGAGTTGAGGAAATTGGATGTATGCTCTGTTAGCGTTTGTGGTGAAACCACTTTAAGGTCTGTCCACTTCTTCAGAAAACCATACAACCAACAAATAATACTCAGCGATGTTTCTGATATGAACACCTTCCCCAAACATCCTCAGAGTTAGACCAAAAGAGGCGAGAAAAGAGCATCAAATATGATTTCACACGAAAATAAAATTCACATGAAATTTACGTGAACAGCATTTCACGTGAAGCTTATTTGCCTGTGTACATGTATATGTTTTTGATATATATTGACAAACGTGATCTGGGTTGATTTCGTTGGTGAAGGTAACTTTTAAAGTTTGGAAAAACTGCTCACCTTTTCGTTACTTTTTTCAGAATCCACCAGATTCGGGGTAGAACAGGAACTTCTTCCGAGTAGAACTCGTCGAAATCTACGTCTGTCAAGAATATAAACTGATTTTATTGGAAACTAATGGATCTGGGTTACTAGCAATGATGATACTGAACAACAGCGTGTATATTAAATGAACAACAGCGTGTATATTAAATGAACAACAGCGTGTATATTAAATGAACAACAGCGTGTATATTAAATGAGAAATGAAAAACATAACAGAGAAATAGCATTTTCAAGATACAAATTTAATCATACCGGGAATTTATGGCAAAGAATAATATCCAGTTACAAAGCAAAAATACAAACGTCAAAATGGACAATTTATGACAAGATAAAGCACCCCTGTAAATGCGCGATCGTTAACACGGACGCGATCGGTAACGCGGGCGCAGTTATCTAGAACGATAGTTTGATAGCGCGTAAGTTTTGATGTTATTAATATTATGTGTCGCCGCTTTATGTAGTTTAAAATTGTACAAGATATCAGTATAGTATTGACAATTTATGAGCCTTACCATGTATTTAGAAGAATTTATTCCCACAAATATTAGTGTATATGCAATCCATTTAATGCATTTTGCTCCAATTTCTGAAAGTCCTTGCCGTCAAATCATTTATGTTTATAATGGCTCATTTAATTGCAAAATTATTGTTATTTTACGAATCAAAGTAACACAAACTTTACATGCATTACGAAAAAGTGCATTTATCAGCGTCTCTGAATAGATTTTACATAAAGAGGCGATCGTCAACGGGGGATCGTTTTGTTTACAAAGCGATCGTATAATGCAAAAAGTGCGGACAACTATATATACTCATGGACAAAAGAAACGTTACACATGAAAAAATTATAGTAAAACAATATTTTTTCGTATAAATAAATAAAAACTTGTTTAACAACACTTCATGCTTTACTGATTACACTGGCAAACACAACAAATGTTAAAACCTAGTCATGCGTGAATTTATCGTTGATACCCGTAAACATGGTTTCGTGGATATCGCATTGCACGTGCAAAGAAAATCATTTTCATTTTTATCAAATACTACTCAAGGTGATTCAGGCAGTAAGAAAAACATCAAAATTTTCCAACATCTTCGCGTATTGCAATGCCCCGGCTCGACAGTTCCAGTCGCGAAAGAGCAATTGGCATGTTGGAACTTGGAGCGTCGCAAGCCGACGTTGCACGGCGATTTGGGGTTGCAAGGATCACGATTTCTCGATTATTGCACCGTTTCAACACAACAAATTCAACAGCAGACCGCCCCCGATCTGGAAGACCTAGGGTAACAACGCCCAGGCAGGACCGCATGATACGATTACGTCATCTACGGAACAGAACGGAAAATCCAGCAAACACTGCTGTTGGAATTCCTGGATTGCGGCGAATCAGTCGCCGAACAGTTCAACGACGTTTGTCGGCTGCAGGTCTACGTGCACGACGCCCATACAAAGGACCTATGCTGACCCAAAGACACTGCCGAGAACGACTTCAATGGGCTCGACGTCACTTGAGATGGAGGCTTGCAGACTGGAATCACGTTCTGTTTAGTGATGAATCACGTTTCATGCTGCGCCGAGTGGATGGCAGAACACGCGTGTACCGTAGACGCGGTGAACGCTTCTCTGATGGATGTGTGCTACGCCATGACCGCTTTGGAGGCGGAAGTGTAATGATGTGGGGCGGAATAAGTGGTAATCGACGAACAGATCTTGTACCGATCATTGGGACATTAAATGCACAACGATACCGTAATGAAATCCTTGCACAACATGTCCGTCCCTTTATCGCTGCAAATGGCGGAATTTTCCAACAGGATAATGCGCGCCCCCACGTTGCAAGAGCCAACAGAGACTTTCTTGCCAACAATCACATCGACATCTTGCCATGGCCAGCACTTTCGCCCGATTTATCGCCAATCGAGCACCTCTGGGACCAATTAGACCGTCGAGTAAGACAACGCCGCAATCAACCGGAAACGCTTGAACAGCTTAGAACTGCTTTGCAGGAAGAATGGCAAAGAATCCCTCAGGTCTCCATCAATCGTCTCATTGCTTCTATGCGTCGTCGTTGTCAAGCTGTTATCGATAACATTGGTTCTTTCACTCGTTATTGACATTGTGAATTGAATATCCGAAGTTAACACTTTCCGGCTTTGACTCCGTAATTTGTGTATGTTCAGATTCGGGAAACCTTAGATATTTGTTGTGTTTGAACATTCAAATTTTATTTTTTTATTCCCAAATTATATTATATTTTCATGAAATAAAATTACAGTTATACATTTTGGTGTAACGTTTCTTTTGTCCATGAGTATATAAGTAATTGGGTATAGTCGACATCATTATTTAATTGACTAGATAGACATTTAAGGAGACCTTATCAAATATGGGGTTGGAAGGGGGATTGAATTCAAGTTGTATTTTATACACATCCACGACTCAGAAGAAATTAAACGATCTTGTAATTTTTTAGCTCTTCTGAGCCGAAGGCTCAAAGAGCTAATGCTATGGCCATTTGTGCGGTGTGCGTAAACTTTTTAGAAAAAGGGCTTAACTCAAGAACCCCTTGGCCATTTTTTTTTCAAATTCGTTACAGGGTATCATTGGCCCAAGGGCTTTCATACATACTAAATAGAGGGATGTGACCCTTTAACAAGGGGAGATAATCAGGAAAATACAAACAAAAGTAGTGGTTGCTAAAAAATCTTCTTCTCAAGAACCACTGGGCAGATTATCACCAAACTTACATATAAGGATGAGGATATGTTGTAGATTAAAAATTGTTCAAGGCATTACCCTGGGGCAAAGGGCGTGGTCTCAAGGTCACTTCAAAGTTGACCTAAATTTATATTTCCTTAAATCTTTGATATTTTAGTCATTATAAGGACTAGGATCATCAAATTTTGAAAGTTGATGCATCTTAGGACCTTGTGTCAAGTTGTCTCAAAAGTAGGTCACGGTGACCTACTTTTTGAATTTTGCAGGTATTTATTTTAAAATTAATTTTGATGCATATCTTGGACACTTTGAAGCCTATGATCATCAAAACTTGTCAGTTGGTGGATCATGGGACCTTGAAATGCGTCAACTGAAAAATAGGTCACCGTGACCTAATTTTATGGCTTATCATTTATAGATATATTTTAAGTTGTTATTTCAAATACCGAGAGGTTTAGAATCATCAAATCTTGTAAGTTGATGCATCTTGAGGCCTTGAAACATATTTATAAAAAAAGTAGGTCACAGTGACCTACTTTTTTTAATTTTGCAGATATTCAAATTTCACATTTTCAATTTTAGATGCATATTTTGGGCACTGTAAAACCTAGGATCCTCAAACTTTGTCAGTTGATGCGTCTTCAGTCTTCGGTTTGTGTCGACCGAAAAGTAGGTCACTGTGACCTACTTTTGGTATTTGACAGCTAAATTACTATATTTCAGACACTATTTGACCTACAATCATCAAACTTTGTCAGTTGATGCATCTTGAGTCTTCGGAGTGTATCGACCAAAACGTAGGTCACTGTGACCTACTTTTGGCATTTGACAGTTATATTTATATATTTCAGTCACTAATTGACCTACAATCATCAAACTTTGACAGTTGATGCATCTTGAGTCTACGGAGTGTGTCGATCAAAAAGTAGGTCACCTTGACCTACTTTTGGAATTGGACGGCTATATTTATATATTTCAGATACTATTTGACCTACAGTCATCAAACTTTGTCAGTTGATGGGTCTTGCATGTTCGAAGGGTTTCGACCAAAAAGTAGGTCACCTTGACCTACTTTTGGAATTGGACGGCTATATTTATATATTTCAGATACTATTTGACCTACAGTCATCAAACTTTGTCAGTTGATGCGTCTTGCATGTTCGGAGTTCGCTGACCAAAAAGTAGGTCACCATGACCTACGATTGGAATTTGACAGCTATATTTCAATAATCAGATACTAATTGGCTTAAAATCATCAAACTTTGTCAGTTGATATTTCTTGGGTTCTCAAAATGTGTAAACCAAAAAGTAGGTCACATTGACCTACTTTTTTTTTTAATTCTTAGGATTTAACTAAAGATTTAGAATACTAAGAGGCTAAGAATAGAAATGGTGGGGTTGTACAATTTATCAGAAGAGCGATTCTAGGTCCTTGGGCCTCTTGTTTAAAGTCTGCATTGTATTTGCTCCGTTTACCTTCATCGGCTAATTTCAATAGTTGCAGATAAGAAACACCTAGCGAATTGTTCGTATCATGAGGAGGTATTGCGAAGCAGAATTTAAATTCTACAACTAACTTTTTCATCAAAACATTTCTGAGTGAGACTTTTGATATTCTTGGATTCGACACTTAATTTAGTTTCGAAGTCCTCATTCAATTTGATATAAACGTTCAAAAGCTCATCCCAACATATGTTCCACACCTCTTCGTCGAATTCAACAATAAAACCTGTAAGTGAAACCTCTGACCAACAAGTGAACAAAAGTTTTTGACAGTCATAGGCTTTCATCTAAGACAGAAGTTGAACAGCATAATACTTCGGTATTTTGTCGTACGCATGTTTAGAAAATGCTTCCGATGGTTTGCATTTATTTTCATACAATAAGCACGGGTTTTCATCTTCAAGGGATCTAATACTTTCGTCAGGGCTAACTATCGTACAATTTTCATCCTTGTTTGAATAGATACTTTTACAACCTTCTTCGAAGTAGCTATATGGAGGGAATATGCAAGACAAAAGTTTAGACGTGGTGGTAGCGATTGCATCAACTTCGTGTAAAACTCTATATTCCATGCGCTTTTTGGTTTCCTCGTCAAAATTAGGTCGCTCTACAATCTACACCACATATTACGCTGTCATTTTTGTTTTTGTTTCTTCAAAGTATCTACTCCAAGTGATGCATAACACGTACTTCCTGTTACCTTTGCTGATGTATGAAAGGTGAAGATAACGAACAGTGATCAATCTCATGTATTTCAAACCACCTTGCTGATCTTTGTTGTATGTATCTGAAATCTGAAGTTTCGAAGTCTTCATTCAATTTGATATAATTCTGTCGTGATGGTAGATTGGTACCGTATAAGTTTTACATTGACATGCTTTTCATCAGAGTACATGTAGTTTAATTCACCGCTGGCCAGAATAGATCCACGTTTTACAATTGATTCTTAAAATTTAATGTATAGACTG
This sequence comes from Ostrea edulis, assembly GCF_947568905.1. Lineage (NCBI taxonomy): Eukaryota > Metazoa > Mollusca > Bivalvia > Ostreida > Ostreidae > Ostrea > Ostrea edulis. The sequence goes on from NC_079167.1 coordinate 73,566,383, forward strand.
TCTTCTAAATGAACGCGAACTTCATTTTGTTTTGCTCTCAAACCATCAGACTATCACATAGAAACCATGTGTTTACCGACAACTGTGAAACAATGTGAATAAAAAGGAATTCTGTTATTTTGGCAATTTCTGCTAATTGTTGTAGGATCGCATGTTTATCATTATTGTAGGTTGCACGATCGCTTATTACGTCGTTACCAATCGCATAAATTCTTGAGAGATGTACAAATCAAACCGAAAGCTACAGGGTATGATACCAACTCTACGATTAGAGAAATTGCTGCATTATGACCTTAATGTCAATGAGAATTGACATGTGTTTTCGAAACATTCTTTTTCATTAAATAAAGTACGAAAGTTCACTTTTATATTAGTCACATGCTTCGTTTAGGTGAAAATATCTATGGAAAATGCAAAGAAAACAGGAAAATGAATTTGTTCTGCGTGACATGCACAGGTGAATAAATATTATGAGCACTTATCAATTGTCCCATGATCACGAAATTCGTGAGAAATATCTGAAATATAAAATATCGCAATTTCTTTCTTACCTCATGCTAAAGGAATACAGAAAAAACAATCCGCGTTACCAATCGCGTCCGAGTTAATGGTCGCGCGTTTACAGGGGTGTAAAGGTATTTGATATGGGTGTTTTCGTCTCCAGCAGTAACTTGCCTTCGTCTTTAATATAGGTCAGGACTTGACTTACACTTTGGTAGACTCAAAATACACGAGTCAGAAAGGACAATGCTGTATATCAATAAATTAAATATGACAACATAGTGTTATTATCCAGTGAAATCTGGATATGAGAGACGGTTGATTTAACCTAGCTGGAAAACCAGTTGATTTAAAGATATATTTTATATTTAGTTAAACGTTATTCCAGTTGGCAACTATTTTTTCAAACCCCTTGTTTATGGTACAGTCCCTGTATCATAGGCCTAACATTTGCAGCCCTTCGACAATTGCGACGTCTCCATATGAATGAAAAAATTCTTCGGATGGATGTTAAACAATATACAACCAACCAAAATTCAGGAAAAATGGGACGAGTTATACGTTCACACCGTAAGAAAAGTGATTAAATATAAACAAAATGAATACCTTGAGATGAAGAGTTTTTAAAACTGAGGAACAGGAGCACAAGAACGGCTGCGAACAATACACTTCTGGCAATCATTTGAATTGTTTTGAAATCACCTAGATAAAATCAAGTCATTGACAACAGTTACATTAGGTACATGTTAAACGACGTGCAACAAACAATACAAACATCTTAAATCTATTATCCAATTACGCAATCGGTCTCTGACCAAGATGTATACTTTTTGAGGTAAGAAAAAGATATCAACGGTGACTTTTTCATCATGTGCAAATAAATTTTATATAACGTTTCTCTAAACATTTTAAAGAATATATGATAAAGAGTACTTACTTTCCCCGCTATAATGACAATGTGCAAAAATGTATCAGCTATCAATTACATCCACTATTGTATGCTGTGGCCGTGAAGTAACATGTTTAAACACTCCTACTAAATAACAACACAAAAACTATCCTTTGCACGAAATAAACCTAACCACGGTCTAGTATGCACTGTGAAAAACCTTAAACTGATTAAAGTTTTGGAAATGATCTAGCTCAAGCGTCTGTGTCGAAAAATTTAAGTTAACGGTTTCTCTGATGACACATTTTTGAGTGCATTTTATGACCATTCAACATCGTCATGTTGGTATTGACGAGGCAACCACGAAACCAGATATTGGGTATATCAGCCCGTAGGAATATTTAGGAGATTATTGGTTGTTCATTATGACATTGGTTGTGAAGGCCATTTATGTTGAGAATGATATTGGTTGTGAAATCATGGGTCAAAGGTCAAATGAGTGCAACATTTTAAACTTCACGGAACTCCAAGAAGTTTCTTTTCAACACGATATATAAGATATTTTTTGACGTAACGAAGTATAAAAACTATCTGACGTTTATTTGATCTATTAAAAATTCAGATGAATTAATTGCACGCAGAACTTTTTATTTTATTTTTGCTACAAAAGTAGTATTCTTTTTTATCCGCATGTTAAGAAAAATGCAATATGTGTATCCAGACAGGCGACATTTTTCAAACCACATCGTTGTTTTTATTAATGAATTGTGGAATACCAGAAAACTTGTGATTCAAATCCACCATCATCTCATGCACTGGTGCATCCCGATATGGCTGGTGCAAATCTTTGGATCTCTTTTGAACATAGTCTGTAGGGGTTAACGCAGGTCACCTTCTCTCTTGTTTAACCACAAGTTAGACTTGAAACTTGTGTCATATGAAGTTTGATCAAATGGAACAGGCAATTTTGAAAAGTGTACAAATAGCTTATGACCTTAAAACAGTTAGCGTTCACACGATCAAGAACCCATACAATTACGGTCATGGGTACCCTGCTTAGGTCAAGATTTCCGAGTGAAAATATTGAATGTGACGAAGATCGATTGTATGTATTGAAGGTGAAGATCATAAACAGTGATCAATCTCATAATTCCTATAAACAATACAAAATAGAGAGTTCGGCAAACACGGACCCCTGGACGTACCAGAGTTGGGATCATTTGCCTTGAAGGAGTAAGCATCCCCTGTCGACCGGTCACATCTGCCGTGCGCCTTATACCTTGATCAGGTAAACGGAGTTATCTTGTAGTCAAAATGAGTGTGCCAAGAACGGCCTAAGAATCGGTATGAAACACGTCAGACAGCATTTGACTCAATGATAGGTTGCATTGGCAAGCTAGATCGTTATAACGACCATGGAAATTGCGGACTTTAAACGAGAGTATTGAAAGCCCTACACCATCAACTTGTTTGTCAGTAGCCTGCCTCGATTTCAAAACTGACCATATCCAGAACAATTGCAAGCTCTTGCGTATCGAATCACTTGAGAGATATAAACAATATATGCAAGTGATAATGTAATATTGCTACATATGTACATAAATATTGGAAGTTGACGACGGAGAAGATGATATAATTCCGTTTGTCATGAAGTTGAGTTGTTAATTTGTTGTTAATATCTACTTTCAATAAAATACATGTATCTAAGTATGAAGCAGAAGTGGACGACTCTGTGGTGTCTTTTATTTCGAGTTAACAGGGATATATTGAATCGACATATGAATGAAAATTATTATTGTTAATAAATAAAACGTCGTCGATATAAACATGTATAAATGTCGAATTGAAGGCCACAGCAAGAGATTTTTTCTTCTCACGCAGAAGTTTTTCAATAAATTCTGCTTTATAGGAATATTCAAGAGGTCCACAGGCCTTACCGGTCGCCTGAATACTAGTGAAAAAGTATCACTACTCCATATGGGCTATGCAATCTAGAAAAAGATTCCTGTTTTGAATATCTAAGCTAAATTCTAATATTCAGCAACAGTATAAAACAAGATGATTGTGTTCTTAAAACTTCACAGCCCTCAAAAGTGCATACACTGGTGAAACGCTTTAAATAACAGGTGTATTAACATTAAAGCATTAAAAGATATGACTAATTTGGACCCATCTTAAAGTCTTAACCCTTGGTTGTGAAATTCACAATTTTTTGTACATCTTTTCCGCTATTCCTAAGTATGCATTTACATTTTATAAAGTATCAACAAACTTACACATAGATACTATATACTAAGTTAGTTCCGACCCTGGGGTCAGAACCCCTACTCTGGGGATCATCAAATTTACAATTTTTGGTAAAGGACTACCCGATCTATCAATTTAGTATCAATAGCACTAAAGATGTTTGACACATAAACACAATGTACTAAGTTTGACCCCGACTCGGAGTCAGAGCCCCTACCCCGGGGATCATGAAATTTACAATTTGGGCAGAGGCCTTTCTGCTCTACATCACTATGCATTTAGTTTTTCTTAAACGTGTGTGGTTCTAGAGAAGATTTTTGAAAATTGGTCAATTTTGGGCAGTTTTTGTCCCGCCCCTAAGGCCCCAGGGGTGCAGGAATGCTGAAATTTACAATTTACGTCCCCCTTGTTCCTAATATTTTTAATACCAAATTTGAAAAGAATTGGAATGATAGTTATCAAGAAGAAGTTCAAATTTTATATTGTTTAAACATTTAATAACCCGCCATTTTGGCCCCACCCTGATACCGAATCCCCTACCCCTGGGATCATTAAATTTACAATTTTGGTAAAAGGACTACCTGTTCTCTCTAAATATCTATTTACTTTCAAATTAGTATCAATAGTACGAAAGAAGATGTTATTTAAGTGTTTTACACCTAAACACTATAAACCAAGTTTGCCCCCCTACCCCGGGAATCATGGAATTTACAATTTTGGTAGAGGTTATCCTGCTTTACATCACTATGCATTTAGTTTTTCTTACATGAGTGTGGTTCATGCGAAGATTTTTGAAAATACGTCAATTTTGGGTAGTTTTTGCCGCGCCCCTAGGGCCCCATGGGTGCTGGAGTCCTGAAACTGACAATTTATATCCCTCTTGTCCCAATGATGCTTCATACCAAATTTGAAAAAAGAATTGGAATGGTAGTTATTAAGAAGTTAAAAATGTTCAATTGTTTACTCAGGTGACCTAAAAACAGGTCTGCTAACAAAAGAGCGCAATTCGTGAACATACAGTGTATGAATTCCAATTGACTGTCGGAAGACCTGGTAACCAAAAGACCACGAAGATGTTGTCAATGGGGAACTCCAGATCGAAGATCGGGGGGCATATTGTTTTTGTCCTTTCTGTTATTCTGTCATTTTGTTAGAAACTTTAACCTTGCTAATAACTATAGAGCTTTGATATTTCACATGAGTATTCCTTGTGACAAGACCTTTCCGTGGGTACCAACATTTTTAACCCTGTGACCTTGACCTTGGAGTTTGATCTACTTTTTGAAAATTTTAACCTTGCTTATAACTTTTTAACAGCAAGTGGTAGAGCTTTGCTATTTCACATGAGTATTCCTTGTGAGAAGACTTTTCCGTTGGTACTAAACCTTTTGACCTTGACATTTGACTTACTTTTTTTGTTTACATTGGTTATAACTTCTTAATGGTAAATATTAGAGCTTTCCTATTGTACATGAGCATTTCTTTTGACAAGATCTTTCTACTGGTACCAAAATATATGCCCTTGTGACCTTGGCCATCTTCGGAATTGGCCATTATCGGGGGCATTTGTGTTTCACAAACAAATCTTGTTTCATTTCAATTTCAGAGTACTTGAGCATGGGATCAGAGTGGTTTAACAAAGTAATTTTTTGGATGACTGATCACTAGATATGAATATTTGCGTTTGTAGATTGTTTAAAGTCTATCTCGAGAATTTTTCACTCATATGGAGACGTCAACATTGCCGATGAAGGACTGCAAAATCTAGGCCTATGATCGGCGATTACAGCCTTTGAGCAGGGAAGGATCTTTATCGTGCCACACCTACTGTGACATTTTGCGGTCTCATCCGAAGGACCGCCCCATTTAATCGCCTCTTGCGACAAGCACGGGATACTGAGGACCTATTCTAACCCGGATCTCCACAGGATGTTTTGGTTCATCATGCATTCACAGATTATAAACACGCACAGAAGCAGTGGTATTTTAAAAGCAATATCAGATTTAAATCTGAAAATTTTATTTTGTTGTAAATTAAAAATGTGCTTTAACGATACCTTTTTATGCAACTTTAACCATAATCATTGATAAAATTAAAACTTAGTTTATGAATGTATTAAATTGAAGATTTCGGATCTGTTGAATATATAGCATTATATAGATATTAATTTTTGCACGGGATAAAATAATGTAATTTTTGTTTCAGGTAGAGCCTCTGAATATATTTTCTAACACAAATATCAATATTAAACATATACATGCACCTAATTTATTATATCATTGAAATAGTAAATCACAATTTTACAACAAGAATTCTCGACACTAAAATGACAGCCAGTATTGCTTTAAATGACAAGCGTCACTGGTATTAAACTGATGATAGTAACGATCGTTACTACATGTATCATCCCAAGATGGCGGAAGGAAATTCCGGTAAGACTACGTTTACTTATTATATCTATTTGTATTGTTTATTTGCAAATGATATGTAGGAAACAAATATCATACACTAGCAACAAATACGATCAGGCGTTATTTTATCTTTTATACGGCTCATATGAACAGAAAATTCGTCGTTGAAAAAACAGCGAGGATGATCGTAAGTAACGGAAATGAATGATGATAGTAACGTAAGAACTTATATGTCTCAATGATGATAGTAACGACAAAAAGATGATAGTAACGACAAAAAGATGATAGTAACGATAAAAGGATGATAGTAACGCAAAATAACTAAAATGCACACACACACACACACACATATATCTTCAATGCTGTTAGTGACTGCAAAATAAAAACAGGGTAATGATAAAATCTCTCTCTTTGTACATTTTAAACCAAATTATACTTCGTATGCTGTAGATATACAAAACATAATACAGAACTACAATGATAATCCTGTGATTAAGAACAATTCAAAGTTTTTCGAACAGTGTAGAACAAAAAATATCATCTACTGAAAGAAACATCCTAAAATAGAGCAAAACAGGACAGATACAAATCGGACACTTTTAGTGTCTTCATATCTTAAAAGATTCATTCAGTTCTCAAACATTAAACAAATATTAAACATATTATCCACCAGTATGGAAAGATTCAGTGTTATTAAAACGATGCTAAAAAGTCAACAGTCTAAAGACCACTTTTGTACCCTTTCTAAATCATAAAATGTGCATGCATTGTAATTAATATACTATTTTTATATAAGTTATAAAAAACACTAATAGAGATGTATGTCTAAGAGCATAGTAAAAGTAAAAGCATTTATTTAAAGCATAACATTAATATAAATTTTGCAGGGAAATGTTTGTTTTACAGGAACATCGTGTGAACATGGATTTCTGAAATATCGTGAATTAATTTCAAAGCTTTCATGTATTAAACTTACATGACTTCAAAAAAAACCCAAAGATACCCACAAAAATTGATAGATGGACAAGATACTGTCAGATGATATACATGTAACACCAATTATGTGACCATAAAAAGTACTTACAACAACCAATGTCTGATTCAAAGACTGTTCCATTATAATATTCACATTATCCATTTATGAAAATTGAATAAATGTTGAAACAGTAAATATTTGGCCGACTTTTAAACTTTGGACAGATAAGAGGGTGTTACATTTTGTTTGAACAGGAATTTTTTATATGTATTTCGTTTCTTGCTGCAATCTGTTAAAAAAACCTCTGATAATTTAAGACAGAATGTTGTATAATGTGTAATGAATTGACACAGATAAATTTTCACAATTTTTTTTCCCCACAAGTAGATTTCTAATAGTGAAAAAATAATAATCCAGCATCCCGAAAAAAGAAAAAAAAGGCAAATACCGAATTCCCGCTGAAAAAAATTAGCCAATCCCGGAGTCCCGAAAAAAGGTCCTCCCGTCCCTCTACTTAAAGAAAAGATAGGGAAAAATAAAAAAAAATGAATTTTAAAAATAGGAGATGTGTACAAATAACAACGTTTAATGCGACACAAAAGTTCACGTTACTATCATCTTTTATTTCCGTTACTATCATCTTTGTTTTTACGTTTACTTTCGTTACTATCCTCGCTGGGTTTTTTTCAACGACGAATTTTCTGTTCATATGATCCGTATAAAAGATAAAATAACACCTGATCGTAATTGTTGCTAGTGTATGATATTTCTTACCTACATATCACTCGCAAATAAACAATACAAATAGATATACATATATGTAATAAGTAAACGTGGTCTTACCGGAATTTCCTTCCGCCATCTTGGGATGATAGTAAAGATCGTTACTATCATCAGTTTAATACCAGTGAAACGTGAGAATTCGTTACCCGGGAGTAAGAGAGGGAGACTCGTAACGAATTGCATTGTTGATCCGGTTTCATTGTTATTATTTTTTCCCCTTATAAAGGGTGTTAAGAAAGTTCGTTCCATGATTCACATCATGCCTAAACTTATTTATAAACAACTCATATACAAGTTTTTATGTTTTTAATAACCAGACAGTCCACCTTTGTTTTTCAATACATTTTTAATTCTGTTTGGCATTGAATGAATTAAAGAAATCAAATGTTTCTGAGGTATCTCCCTCCATGTACGTTGAAGTCGGCGGCGTAATTGGTTCATTGTTGTTGGGCGCGGATCTTTGTAGGCCTCGCTGCTCAGAATACTCCAAAGATTTTCTATACAATTTAGGTCTGGGGAATTGCCTGGCCATTCTTCTTTCGAAATAAAGTTTGGTAAATTATTTTCACACCAATTTTGTGTTAGGAGGGCAGTGTGAGGTGTCGCTCCATCTTGAACAAACGTAGCGTGTCCTGGATATTGAACCAACTTTCGTTCGTCAATCCTACCACTATTTTTCTGTCGAATCAGAGCAGGTTTTAGTTCTTTTTGAAGAATTTTCTTCACATAATAGTCAGCATTAATAGTTTTACCGACTGGAACAATGTGAAGTTTGGACAAACCCTGAACTCCCATCGCACCCCATATCATGACTTTAGCGCTTGACTTGACACAGCTTACGTCTGGAACCTCATCTGACTGGGACCCCCATACAACATCGTCCTGTCGGTTCGGAACATGAAACAAATATTTTGTAGATTCATCACTAAAGATGTAATTCTCCCAGTCTTCAGCCGTCAAATGCTTGTGATCACGAGCAAATTTCAATCTCTTTTGCCTCTGTTTTTTTGTCAGAAGTTGATTTCTCGATCTTTTAAATGCCTTCCATTTTTTAACTTTTCGCAAATAATTATAAACAGTTACATGACTTACATTAAAGCCTGAGTTCTTAAGTTCCTTGCTGCATTTTCTTGTTAATTTTCCTCTTTTGTATTTTATGTTCTCCACTTTTTTCTTTACTACACCCACTATTTTCGATGGCCGACCGGATCTCGGTTGATCGGTTAGTTGTTTATTTTGCTCTCGCCTTCGTCTCCACTTTGTTACCCATCGCTCACTTTTACATAGTTGCTTAGCCACATCCTTCACACTTAATCCTGCATCTAATAAAGCCAAAGCTTGAGCTCGTTCATTAATTGTATCGACACTTGTACAGGACGTCTGCTTTTTCAACGAACTCGGCATATTTATTTCATGACGTAATAGACATTATGTTTACATCACTCCATAGCAACACGAGAGAGTGCACATAGGGAAGGATAACTATCGATATAATGGAAAACAAATTCTAAAGTGTTACCAGTAAAAATTTGAAACAAAAATATTTAGTTTTTCTATTTAATTTTTTAAATTTACAAACGGAACGAATTTTCTTAACACCCTTTATAAGCAAGATTGTTTTAAAGATAACGTTGCATATACTATTATATATATCATGTTATATATAATTTTAACATCACCTCTGGTCGGCGCGGGTTCGAATCCCGCTTGCGCCGGTAAGTGAGGAAGTTTCCCAGTTTACTTTAGGAAGCTCGGTGGTCTCTTCCCAGGTACATTGTATCTGGGTTATCTCTTTCATCAATAAAAACTGGGCGCCACTAGATAACTGAAAAAAATTTGAGTGTGGCGGAAAACGGCAAAACAATCAATCAATGCATGTACAAAATCTAGTTATTAGTTATATACTGAAATAGTATGAATTCGGCTGTATGAATTCGATAGATGTCGTGATTCAAATAGTTTGCTCACCTATTTTTGTTGTTGAGATTTTTCTTTGTTGTTGGTAAGGGCACAAAACTGTGTCAGGTAAAACAGGATCTAATGTTGATTGATGATTTCCGAGCGTGATGATCACTAAAATCTCGGTGGCCGTCTTAAATTCTGAATTCTAAAAAGCGTTTATATGATTTACCTCTTATAAACATGCTTGCTTGGTGTGAAAGATGATGTAATATAATTATCTATAATTTGTCTCAACTTTTAATGAGGTATATAGGCAATATATTTAGTAACACACATCCAAAGCTTTTTTGATCTATGATGATTAAAATCATCAATCACCAACCTACACTTTATATAGTCTTAAATAGGACGAACGAAATACTTTCGTTTGTTCCACAAACAACAATAACGAACTGGTAACTGTTACATGTATAGAGGGACCATGGAATTGAAATATTTGATATTTTTTATTTTCCTCATTTCCTTGGTAGATAACAGTGGTTCCAGAATTTGCTGCTCTAAAGGTGAGATCAACCTCTTCTGTAATTTATACCTGAATTTACAATTTCAACGAAAACTTATATTTACATAAAGATGAGCTTATGATTATACTTATAACTGAACTTAAAAATAATACTTAAATGGGAACTTATGATCATACTTAAACGTGAAGTTTTAAGTATTCAAAAATGAACAAATATATTAATTGTATTTGAAAAATTTGAATTGTATTTAAACGCGAAATTATTATATTTAAACGTGAAATTATTATCGTATTTAAACGCAAAATTATCATTTTATCTAAAAGGGAATTTATAACCGTATAATAAAAGGAGGATTCCTGTCATTATTCAGACGAATTCGAGGTTGTATGCCTGATGTGTTTATTTTCTTCAATCATAAACCGTGTGGGTCATGGAGACAGTACTGTTTCTTACTTGTAGTTGTAACATTGAACGCTAGAATGGGGTCTAGTGTGCGTGAATTATAGGGGACTCTATTTCTTTGAATTAACAGCGTAGTAAAATATCACTTATTCCTTCATTTGAAAAGTACTAACCACTGATTCCAAACGAAAAATCAAACAAAAACTAAAATAAAGAAAACAATTTCCAATGCTATGGAAACTCGTTACTGACAAAAGTATCAAGGTATAGTAAAGGATCAATTCAGAGTATCAAAAGAATAGACCTCTGGGGGAGAACAATTTTCCGGAAAAAGTCACATGACCAACACGGGTCATGGATGATATTCCCTCTGAATCATGCTGCCAGTTCCTTAAGCTCAAATTTACAAGGGGCCTCCTTGGCCAAGTGGTTAGAGCATCGCGCTCAAAATCACACGGCCTCTCACCTCTGGTCGGCGCCGGTTCGAATCCAGCTCGCGCCGGTAAGTGAGATAGTTTCCCAGTTTACTTTCGGAAGGTCGGTGGTCTCTTCCCAGGTACATTGTATCTGGGTTCTCTCTGTCACCAACACAAACTGGGTACCAGATAACTGAAAAATTGTTGAGTGTATCTCAAAACAATCAAATTTACAAACAAAGGAATAGATGCCGTCAACTTAAGCAACATTCTTCGTCATAAAAGAGTCCAGTCGTATATTCCTACTTATTACTCATAACTCCTATAAGCAATACAAAATAAAGAGTTGGGCAAACGCGGACCCCTGGACACACCAGAGGTGGAATCAGATGCCTAGTGGGAGTAAGTATCCCCTGTCAACCGGTCACACCCGCCTTTGTCCTGATCAGACAAAGAATGAAAGGCGGCGAAGAAACCATTTCATTCTTAAACGCAAACCAATGATTATGAAACGTGAAAATACAATCATGATAACCATGATGAAAATACAATCATGATAACCATGATGATTGTTTTTAAACATGAACTACTTACTAATCATGGTTGCAATGTCAAGTGCTTTGGTGAAGGAGTGATATACTGATAAATAGATAAGGGGGGAATTAATACATTTCTTTTAAAAAGAGAGAGAGAGAGAGAGAGAGAGAGAGACTAAGTGTCCCAAATCCATATACTATATTCTTATTTGTTTTAATTTCGATATGTAAGACACATATTTATTTCAATACGTAATTGAAAAACATTGTTATTTCTTAGTGCAAATATTAATGAGATTTTCTTTATTTCAGTTGGGATATGTCGAAATTGCAGATTCCCTTTGTAAGTTTATGTTAATCAAAATTGAAAAAGTGATAGTCTTTTGTTCATGAAGAAATATTCTTAAAATTGTGTAACACCTACAGGGGATTAGTTACTAACATTGGTTTCATATAGCAGGCTAAATTAGTGGTACATGAATGTCACTTATTGGCTATATCTTAATGATATGGTGAGTTTGTTCTAATTTTAGTAATTGGGTGAGTTTGTTTTGATTTTAGTAATATGTTGAGTTTGTTTTAATTTTAGTAACACGGTGAGTTTGTTTTAATTTTAATATTCTGAGTTTATTTTAATTCTAGTGTGAAATTGCCTAGATTACCCAGGAATTTGTTTAGACTACCGGCTTCTGTTTTTAAAAGACGTACGTATTAAACTTTTTTTATAGTCTTCTGAAGTAAAATTGAGTCTCAGAGTAGCAGTGTGGACAGTCTGCTTTCTGTAAAGTTGGGTCTGGTCATTGTACAGATATACAAAGGTCATGACAAAGACTGACCCGTAACACATGCTAGACTTGTCGCCTACCAGATAACTCACCGGGATACCTGTCTGTCAGTGACGTGTTTCATACCGATTGTTAGGCCGTTCTTGGCACACTGTCTACGGATAACTCCGTTTACCTGGATATGGGGCTCACGGCGGGTGTGCCCGGTCGACAGAAGATGTTTACTCCTCCAAGGCATGTATTGCTTACAGGAGTTACAGATGTATGAGATTGATCACTGTTCGTTATCTTCACCTTTCATATATTCAAAGTCAGCTCACATGTGACGCCACGGTTATCAGGAATCGCAAAATCCAACAGATGACAAAAAGCGCTGTAACAATGCCTATTGCTTTAAATCATGATGTGCTGACCTACGGCAATATCGCGGCTAGTTTTGTTTTCAAATTGAATGGAAACCACAAAATACCCAAATGTGAAAGTTGAAAAATGACGACAGCAGTATGCAAGTTGGAATGTAAAACTTATACGCTACCAATTTTGATCCACCAGAGGCGCGTTTCCACAAATAATGTCTTTTCACTGGTGTGTGATAGTTGCATAATGTTTGAATACGAACTATATATGTTGCTTATAATAGGCTCACGTCTACCTAAATTTACGTATTTCAAAATATCAATAGTGAAACTATGGTTTGTGAGCGACATAAATTTTCTAAAAAGGGCCACATTTGAAACATCCTTTATAAAATATGCCGTTATGTGCCACATTCATGTTTTGTTTTCTCAACAGGTAATAAAGGATGCAGGACTTTGCAGCAATGTTTACTCATGCAGTAATTATATTTAAATTATTATTCATTGATAAGCATTTATTTTTTATCTATTTATAATTATATTTATCGCACACTTAAGATTCCATTACAGTATGCCTAACACTTAACGTTGCTCATTTTTGTTAACATCAAATGTAACTAAATATGTTTTATTTTGGAGTAAGACAAGTTGCTTGCTGAAACGCAGTGCTCTCATTTAATGGGATTTAACTTTTCATGAAACCTACACGTTTTATTTCGTGTGTGTTAATCAATTTGTGATTCTAAGTTGAACACACCAGTCATTGAACTTTTTATTTTCCAACGAGACAACGAACCACATTCCTCCACTCGTACATATTTCACTCAATCCCTGAGACACGTATATATTATGATAGATTAACCTGTGATGGATTAAATCAAACGTACTCACTTCAACATGATTACAATTAATCATTTCAAGGGTTAGATTATTTACATTGGAATTCCGATACTAAATCAATTAAAGAAGTCCCGGACCACTTGAACCACACAAGTTTTCAATCACATTTATGATATAATTATTCATTAAGAATAAAGGAGAAAGTTATTATGTCTCCCGCTATACACTTTTGAGGAGTTCGTTGGAATATTTTACATTATAATGTTTTACAAAAATCATATTTAAATCGGTTACATGTGATAAATGTATTGTTTACTAACCATGCACCATTCTTAAGAAGTAAAATTTATTCAAAATCTTCTAAATGAGAAAAACAAACACAAAAAAACCCCTCTTATTATGACCTTAAACTTGACCTATAATTACACATCGACATCGTTTTATCTATTTACTATGAATTATCTATTTTCATTCATATAAAGATCCGATATATCCCAATGGATTTGAAATAAGACACTACAAATTCTTTCATATTTCATATTTTCTGTTTTACTGAACATGACGTTTCTGACAAACCAACCACTCAACTTTATGGCAAACTGGATGACTTCATTTTCTCTATCGTCAGCTTTTCCATATTTATGCTGCGATGTTCCATTATCACCTGCATACAGTGTTTATGTCTCTTAATAAGCGATTTGATACGGTAAATTATCCTCTGGGTATGACCAGTTTTTAAATCGAGGCAGGCTACTGACAAATAAGTTGACATTATTGGGGTGTCAACACTCCCGCGTAAACTCAACCTGTATTTGGTCGTTACTGTAGTGATGTTATTTGTACAACCAGCATTAGGATGAATGTTGTCTGACGTGTTTCATACCAATTATTAGACTGGGTTTTACATACTGCAAGATTTAGGGTTCACAGCGAGTGTGACCAGTCAACGAGGGGTGCTTACTCATCCTAGGAATCTTCTGTTTCCAGAGGTTTGAGTTTGCCATGTTCTAAATTTGGTATTCTTTATAGATTTTACGAGATTGATAACTATTTTTCAAGCTCAAAGTTTCTGTGGCGAGATGAAATTCTAATAACAATATCATTTTCTTTAAATAAAATCTTAGTACATCAATCCTTAAAACAATGCACGTTTTTGCAGTTTTAATATACATGTAAATGTATTCAAATTGCAAAAGTCCACTATCTTGACCAGGCAAACGGAAAAATCGGCAATCAAAATCAGTATTCAAAGGGCTGGCCAACAAGTCAGACAGCATTCAAAATTTTATCACAAGTAGAACATGTTCTGACACATCGAATCAGCTGAGACACACAAACACCATATGCATGCAGGTGATAATGGAGCATTTCTTTTATGTTTCAGACACCACTTAAACCGACTGAAACTTAAGCTACTTCAACAACGGAAAGCTGTTAGATCGACTCAGC
Source organism: Ostrea edulis (assembly GCF_947568905.1). Classification (NCBI taxonomy): domain Eukaryota; kingdom Metazoa; phylum Mollusca; class Bivalvia; order Ostreida; family Ostreidae; genus Ostrea; species Ostrea edulis. The sequence goes on from NC_079167.1 coordinate 73,581,401, forward strand.
ACCTCTTGAAACCTGCCACCGTAAAACCTGTTCAACCCATGTAAGTATCATCTATAACATTTCAATGAATATTTCATTAAATTTGCAGTAGTATTTATTTCCCTATTGTTTAAATTTACAACTGATGTTGACACGTCATCAGTTTGAGGTGAAGTACCACGAACTTTTACCTATGCATGTCTCTTATACAGTTCAGAGCCTATGCAGGTAGATTTTAATCGTGCTAACAAGACAACATGTCTCTTATACAGTTCAGAGCCTATGCAGGTAGATTTTAATCGTGCTAACAAGACAACCACGTTTTCAGGTCATAGACGTAAGATTCGTGAATCTGACTTCTAATGCCGGATGCTTGACGAATGAACACTAACTACCTTCGAAATGTCTAACGTTTGATGGCGAAGCGAAGATTTTAACCACTTTCAATTTTAAAATACAGTGTACTTTTCTCATTACATCCCATATATTATTGGGTTTATCTGGGATACCCGTAACCGAATTTTTCTAGTATCATATTTAAGATTATGTAACTATTTAATCAATCTAATACGCAATTTCCGAGTTACCCAATAGTTCTTTCCCTTTGTGGAACTCTTACGCACAGCGAGACGCAAAATATACTATCGTTCACACGCGGTGGGTACAAATGCTTATCGCTGCCTTCAGATTTTGCCTTTAATAAGACCGATTATCAGACATGCAACCACCCAATCTGCAGGGACACACAATACTAGTAAGTTTATTAGAACTTAATAATAAATTAGCTCAAACAAAAATCGATAAGCACCATTTTTCTTTGAATAAAAATAATTTCATACTTAATTTAATGGCCTAATTCAAACAAATATTATTCCTGATATGATTGGTTTAATGTATATCAACGGCTGATAAAAACAAAATTTACACATTCATTACTTTTATCTGTATTTACATAGCTAGTCTATAGTATATGTATACATCTTGTACCCACCCAAGCGTTCAACAGATTACTGAACCTACCTCCATTACAAAAGAGCTGATATCTCGGAAGTTGCGTATGGCTGTTCAGCATAAATTTATCAAATCAAAATACTGCAGATCAGAGTTTCGCATGAGGATTTTAATGAGATAGAATGTCTGTGGATAATAGCAGTAGCTTGTGTCTCTATATCATTAAATAGCTGTCTATAAGATTAAGTTTTTAAAATTCCTAAAAAAGTTTCCCACATCCTTTAAAACGCATTTAAAAATAGCAGCTTAAATGTTCTAGAATTGGTTGTACCTTTACCTGATAAAGATACAAGGCTAACGACAGGTGTGACTGGTCGACAGGGGATGCTTACTCCTACTAAGCAACTGATCCCACCTCTGGTATGTCCAGGGTTCAGTGTTAGCCCAACTATTTATTTTGAATGCCTTTTAAGAATTACGAGAATGACCACTGTTCGTTATCTTCACGTCTCTGTAGACCTAATAAAAAATTAACTTATCTTACGATGACTTCTGTTTTGTACGTTGCGAGTCAATTAAAAAAAAATAAAAAAAATAAAAAAAAAAATATATATATATATATATATATCCCGTGAATATGGTGTTCATATTTCTCAACTGATTCAATTCACGAGAGCATGTACTGCTTATGACCTACATGTATCTTTAAATCGAGGCAGGCTACTGACAAATAGGTTGCTGTTACAGAAGTTTGATCAATCTTGTTTAAAGCCAGTTTTTCACAAATTGTATGGCCGTTACAATGATATATCAAATTACCACTTATCGCTGGTTTGAATGCTGCCTGGCATTTTTTTAAAATGCCAATTGTTATGTCATTCTTTACATAATAATTTTTCACTACGGTTTACTTCATTTATCTGCTCAAAAATAGGGCTCACAGCGGGTGTGACTGACCAACATGGGATGTTTACTCCTAAGCACCTGTTCCCACCTCTTGTGTGCCCAGAGGTCCATGTTTGCCCTACTCTTAATTTTATATTCTTTATAGGAATTGTAAGATTGATCATTGTTCGTTATCTTCACTTTTTCATGCTCTAGTACTACATTATACATGTATGATCATAATTCGAAGCATTCCACTAGCACTGTTCAATACATCTGAGAATATTGAAACGTGCGAACGAATTCCGAAATTGCACGAATTCATGCCGATCAATAGAAAATAATTCTTTTAAGTATATGATAAAAGAGACGTTCCACTTATACTGGAAAATATTGGCATCCGTTAGGTGTAGAATAAAAATATGCTCACAATTTTTACACTAAGTAATGCCAGTATTCATCCGTTTAATTTCAAACACCATAAGACATGAAATATCCTCTTCAAATGTATTTTCTGTTTTTTCAATAGGGAACCCATTCATATAACTAAACTGTTGGGAGCCACGCCCGATCAAATGCCGCATGGACGGTGAAGCGACGCCTGGTGACTTGTGCTGTATCGTTTATACTATGGATAATAGACTATTTGTTAAAAAGTTTTTTAAAATGAAATATTTCCAGTTAAGAGAAGTGTTACTCTATCATTGATTTCTAAGCATTTACTTGTATTTTGCAACTTTTCTGCATGAAGTTTTAAAATCCTCTGCGGTGAGCCCTATTTTTTTAACAGATAATTCAATCCTTAAAAGTGGATTGATTAATTAAATATTGTTTTACGTCCCTCTCGAGAATATTTCACTCATATGGAGACATCACCATTGCCGGTGAAGGGCTGCAAAATATAGGCCTATGCTCGGCACTTATGGCCATTGAGCAGGAAGGGATCTTTATCGTACCACACCTGCTGTGACACGGGGCCTCGGTATTTGCGGTCTCACCTGAAGGACCGCCCCATTTAGTCGCCTCTTACGACAAGCAAGGGGGTACTGAAGACCTATTCTAACCCGGATCCCCATGGGATCTTACTAAGTGGAAAAATATTTCTGATTAGAATGTTTGATCAACCTAAGCGACTCCAACGAATTTATATCAATATATTGAATTAGGTTCATACTTCAAAGCCTGTCTGGAAAAGGTGTTCCCTTGTACTTCCATCTCCTAATCCGTTGTCTGCCCACGACGATCCGTTGGGATACATACGCTAGAACTCCGTATCATAAGGGACACACAGAATTAATATATGATAGTGTTCACATTATTATTTGCAAATCATGTTTATGGAGTTATCAAACTTCACGACCACTACCAATTGCTAAAAATATTAATTTTCATATTGCTTTTATATATCATAACTTCTCCTTTGTATCATATTCTCATATTTTTTGTTTGTAATGTTTTTATGAAGAAAAGAAAATCGCACTTTTTTTAAATCGTTCATATCGGGATCTATATTATACCAGAAGTCGCAAATTGTGGGATATGCAAGACCATCCCCCACCCCCCATCCATCGTATTTTTTTCTGATCTGGGATCTTTCCAATTTGTTTACTACGATTTGTAACTATACATTAAAGGTCATCCAAAATATAGTTTTTCGTCTCTGTTTTTTCAGCGATTGTAGGAAGAAATATGCTCACCGATAACAAGATTTTTACTAATAGGTAACAGAGACGAAAAATGACATTTTTGGATAAACTTTATTGTATATTTACAAAATACAAGTAACAAATGCGTCCATACCAGATCAGGAAAAAAGAAAATTGGGAGGTGTGCATGTTCCATGCTTTAAGACCTGTGGTTAAACGGATTTATTCTAACGAATTGAACTTCAATGTACAATTCAAATTCATTGTCATGTAGAACAGAGATAGACAAAGAAGAGGGATGTAAGCAATTATCTGTAAAAGTAAATCTGAAGACGAAAGTCTTCAAAACCATGCTTCAGTTTTAGACACATTTAATATTCCAGTCAATGGGTCAAATGAATATGAGTTACCGTACCTATACTAGATTCCTAAACTACATAAAACACTTACAAAGATACATGGCTGGATCCAGTAAGTGCTCTACCAAGCCCCATGTCTTTGCTCCTCACGAAAATATTAACAGCTGTGAAGGAGAAACTTCAAACTTACTGTGCAACTACAAATGCCAGAAGTGGTGTTAATCAAATGTGGATTCTAAAAAATTCTAGAGAACTTTTAGTAAACTTGAAATCGCATAACGTTTCCCAAATGAATAACATCAAAACCTATGACTTTTCCACGCTTTACACGACCATTCCTCACGATAAATTAAAGACTAGACATTTTGACATCATAAACAGTTGCTTCTTCAACAACAAGAGGCCCACAGGCCTTATCGGTCACCTGAATACTAGTGAAAAAGTATCCCTACTTCCATGGGCTATGAAATCTAGAAAAAAAATTCTTGTTCTGAATATCTAAGCTAAATTCTAATGTTCAGCAACAGTATAAAATTTCAGTCCTCAACACTGATGAAAGGCTTTAAATAATAGGTGTATAAAATTAAAACATCAATATATATGACTAATTTGGACTCATCCTAAAGTCATAACCCTGGGTTGTGAAATTCGCCATTTTTTGTGAATCCTTTTCTGCTATTCCTAAGTATGCATTTAAATTTTATACAGTATCAGCAAACTTACACATAAATACTATTTACTAAGTTTGGCCTAGCTGCAATAACGTACCCTATCCAATTTTTTTTATTTCTGACGTTTTCGGGATAGGGCTACAATTCCATAGGATCTCCGTAATGGTGCAAAATAATTTTATGAATAACCGATAATAAACTCTTTGTATTAGTCCCAAATGCTGTTTACACCAAAAGGAGTACCAACTTTGTGCTCGGGCATGTCTAATAAAGGTGTTTTTCATTAAATATTATGTACAGCATGCAAAATTCTTCGTCTGCTCCGCCATGCTTGTTATCGCGAGATCTCGTAGGTGGATCTAATGAAAAACCTAAACATTGACAATCAGCGCGAAAATGTAGTTACTCGAGCCACTTCGACAAAGAAAGGAAAATCATATTGTTGCAGAAAGAATTTACACTCTGCTGTTCGGTTTTTAACTTGATATTAAATTCAAACCTTTTCAATACCGACGAAATAGCTTTCGCCTCCATACTTGTCCATTGATGTAAATACTACCTTATATGGCATATGCAAATGACTTGACAATCGGAAGTTGAAACTTCAGTACATCAAACATGGCGCACAAATATGAATCGAGAAATTGGAATTTATCGAAATTGTTGAAAACGGTAGAATAGAGCCTCACAAATCTTTTAAGTTGCAGGTTGTAAATTTATATATTGACTAAGAAACATAGAATATCATTTTATTTACGTAAAGAAAGTCAGGAACTGTTTAGAATGAGCGCAAATGTTGCGGGAGTGAATCACTCCCGCATTTGCACCATTACGGAGATCCTAAGGAGTTGTAGCCCTCTCCCTAAAAAAAAAAAAAAAAAAAAAAAAAGAGAGAGAGAGGGCTATATTATTGCAGCTAAGTTTGGCCCCACACTGGGGTCAAAACCCTTACTCTGGGGAAAATCAAATTTACAATTTTGGTAAAAGACTACTTGCTCTATCCATTTAGCTTCAATTTAATATCAAAAGCACTTAAGAAAATTTTATTTAAGTGTTTTACACATAAACACTATATAACAAGTTTGACCCCGCCCTGTGGTCAGAACCCCTACCCCGGGGATCATGAAATTTACAATTTTGGTAGAGGCCCTCCTCTTCTACATCACTATGCATTTAGTTTTTCTTACATATGTGTGGTTCTTGAGAAAAAGAGTTTTGAAAATTGGTCAATTTTGGACAGTTTTTGCCCTGCCCCTAAGGAGCCATGGGTTCAGGAATCCTGAAATTTACAATTTATGTTCCCTTTCTTCCAAATATGCTTCATACCAAATTTGAAAAGAAAGGGAATGATAGTTATCAAGAAGAAGTTAAAAATGTGTATTGTTCACACACTTAATACATGTAACTGACCATTTTGGCCCCACCTTGATACCAAAACCCTTACCCCTGGAATAATCAAACTTACAATTTTGGTAAAGGACTACCTGTTCTTTCTAAATATCTATTTACTATAAATGTAGTATCAATAGCATTAAACAAGATGTTATTTAAGTGTTCTACACATAAACACTATATAACAAGTACGGCCCCGTCCTGGGGTCAGAACCCCTACCCCGGGGATCATGAAATTTACAATTTTGGTAGAGGTCTTCCTGCTCTACATCACTATGCATTTAGTTTTTCTTACATGTGTGTGGTTCTTGAGAAGATGTTTGAAAATTGGTCAATTTTGACCCCGCCCCTAGGGCCCCAGGGGTGCTGGAGTTCTGAAATTTACAATTTGTGTCTCTCTTGTCCCAATAATGCTTCATACCAAATTTGAAAAGAATTGGACTGGTAGTTATTAAGAAGAAGTTAAAAATGTTCAATTGTTAACGCACGACGGACGACGAAAACCAATTGCAATAGGTCACCTGAGTTTACTGAAGTGACCTAAAATTGGAAAAAGGAAATATTCATATCTAGTTATCAGACATCCAAAAACTTACTTTGTTAAACACCACTCTAATTCCCCGCACAAGTACTCTGAAGTTGAAATAAAAGATATGCTAGAGTTCCTCATTGACAATATATCCGTGGTCTTTCGTGATCAGGTCTTCGAACAGTCTGTTGGAATTTCCATGGGCACGAATTGTGCTCCTTTGTTAGCTGACCTGTTTCTATAATAATAGTATATTCATATGAAGCAGAATTTATTGAAAAACTTTATTATTATTTTTTTTTTTACTTCTTGTGTTTTACCAAACCTAAAGCATTGTTACACAATGTATCAAATTTGGAGGCCTCTGAATCCGCCAATAATTGGCTGGATGCGTTACGCTGATATCTGTACTTGTACTGGTATTTAGCTCTAAAACTTCATAGTTATTTCGGATTTCAAACATTTCGGTTGAACATCACTGAAGAGACATTATTTGTCGAAATGCGCATCTGGTGCATCAAAATTGGAACCGTATAAGTTTCACATTCACTTGTCATTCTAATACTGGAGGTTTAAATAGATAACATCTACTTAACATTTTGAATACTTTACATACATTTACACGATAAAATGTTTTCTTTGTTGTTTCATCTGATATATAGGGCTCGCGGCGGGTGTGATCGGTCAACAGGGGGTGCTTAATCCTCCTAGGCACCTGATCCCACCTCTGGTATGTCCAGGGGTCTGTGTTTGCCCAACTGTCTATTTTGTATTGCTTGTAGGAGTTATGAGATTGATCACTGTTCGTTATCTTCACCTTGCATGAAGTTAGCTACAGAGCTCACAATTCTTTGTTATGTAAACAAGGCTCATGTCATGTTTTTGTTTATATAAATTAGTATACTAGTAAAAGTTTCGTTTAAAAGCAGATTTTTTTTCTTCAGTTTACAAAGTTAATTTTGACCACATTAAACAGTGCTAGTGTTTGACACATCTCGTTTTGTTTTAAACACGCTATTTTCTATTAAGCAATCTATATACATGTATAAACAAAAACATGGCACGAACCTTGTTTACATAACGAAGAATTGTGAGTGCTGTATCTCAACCACTGATATTCAAAACTCAACCACTGATATTCAAATTTTGGTTGACGATTAGAAATACTTTAGTATTTAGGGAAACATGTAGGGGAACATCATCCACCACAATCGACTTAAACCTTATCAGGGATTAAACAAGCCCACGTGGTTCAATGAGCATAAAAAATTCCCTTCAATAAACAATTATCACAAGGATCATGGGACATTTCCATATCCCAGATCCTCCTAAATAACCAAAATATTATAATTGATATTATTACAAAAGATTCAACGATATTCCTGCTTGTACTGCAGCGACGATCTGAAATTTACGCAATTCATTGTGCGAGGCATATGACCTCAGTTTATTCAGGTTTTGCCCACAAGTGTTCCATGTGGAAACCTTTTAAATAGGAAAGACCAGAGGCATTCCTGTGCCAGCTTTACGACCACTATGGTGAAGAGGAGCACCAGGACTTTTACAGACGAGGAGTGAAAATAATTCGCTGAATTTCAGAAATCCAGACCGGCCCATCTGAAGCCATTCATGATGAAGGTGGTTTCCAACATGTTTAATCGGGGCAAGGGGATGAAGACAGCAATACCTACTCAACCAAAGCCACCGAAGAGGATGAACAAAGAAAAGACTGTAAAAGGGCCCACAGTGGACAAACTTCCTGTCCCCCTAACAAAAACAGATAGCCAGGATCTAGAATGAGGTACTTGTTAGAGGATGGTCACGCACGGCGAACCGTTGTACATGTCAAAACCTAAGTGAATAACTGACGTAAAAAAGGTCCTGGGCAGCTTAACCACACCAGAAATAGCCCTCGTTAATACATTGACAGCCGATGGGGATGCGACCAAAAATTGCCAAACACCTAAAAGAAGACGACACCTATCCAGTTCATCGTCAGCATCTTCATCGTTTTCATCATCTTCTTCGTCTTCAAGTTCAGACATGACTGAATGTTTGGGACTCGAAAACCCAAATGTTTCAGTGCTTGAACCAGTACCCATCCAGCAAGCCAAACCAAAGCCATCCCGGACAGGAACGAAGCTACTTACCAAGTAGATAGTCAGGCCAGCGCCGCAATACCACCCTATCAACCAAAAAAACCCTCGAATTTCATTGCAAAGTCTGGAAAACGCACACATTCAACGACTGATCTTAAATGTCGGAGAGAGAAGATTCGAGACCAACAAACCTACCATAAAGAAGACACCCGATGGACTCCTGGCCTCTTTATTGCAGGCAACTCTATAATGAAGACGCGGTTCTCCGACTTCTTCCTGGATTACCTGCGATACCCGCTTCATTTTCACAAGATCCTTCCAAGCAGTAAACAGGTTCTGAGACAATTACACATGGAGACCTCATATTACCATTTGTCCGAACTCTGCGGCATAATAGAAAGGAAAGAACAGAATGCGAGGTGACGAATCAATAACCCTTGGCTTGTGAAGATGATAAACAGGTAAAACAGATCATTTCGTTTATATAAACAGTTGTAATATAAAAGTGTTCAATTTGTTCTGTAAAAATCGCATTCATGTACAGATTGTATAATCAATGTTTTGAAAACTTTCTTGCATTGATTGCACATTACCAAAAAGTCTATTCCGTATTGGCGTAAAATCACTGCATTCGAAAAGAATGAAAGGTGAAGATAAAGAACAGTGATCGATGAAAGGTGAAGATAACGAACAGTGATCAATCTCATAACTCAGGACTGTTATGTTCCTTTAAGAGATATATTTGATAATTCCTTTTCAGACCCCATGTGTTCAACCTCAAAATGTTCTGCAAAAAATTGCAAAACTTGTGATATACTGATCACTAAAAATTCATTTAGTAGTAATCTAACTGGACGTAGTTTCTGTACCAAAACGTTTGATAATCTGACTTGTAAATCTTCTAACGTTGTCTACGCCATTGAGTGTAACCTGTGTGGCTTAATTTATGTGGGAGAAACGAAGGGTTCACTTAATAAAAGAATATCGGGGCACAGATTTCAAATTAATAATGGTGGTAACCAACTTCTTTACAAGCATTTTAATGCACCGGACCACTCCATCTTGTCCATAAGGGTAAGGATTTTAGAAAAAAATTACCATCACACAAACAATGCTACATTAAGCACCCCTGTTCGTAGACAACGAGAAGATCACTGGATCAGGACCCTAGGCACTGCATTTCCATATGGATGCAATGATAATGTATATGATGTGGGAAATTTGACTCGTCCACAAGGAAATAACGTGAATGTGATGGGACTCTTTCCCAATACCCAAAGACGAAAACGCAGTCACGGACATCGTTCATATAAAAGACCAAGTATAAATGATGTCACGTTTGATTCACTTTTGCCTCACGTCAACAGACAATTAGGTCCACATCATATCGTACAAAACTTTACTCTATTCCATTGAGGGTTTTACACACGTTATTTGAAGAAGCTATGGCTAGTCTATATTTGGATTTTTCAACACCTGAATATAGACTGAACTCTATGATTATGGATGTTGCCTACCACAGGCTCTATAAACCAGCACGGACCATGGATGATATTCCTTCCAAATCATGCCGTCAGTTCTTTAAGTTCAAATTTACACACAAAGGAATAGATGCCGTCAACATAAGCAACACTCTTCGTATTTATAAACAAACTTTGCAGTGCCTAGATATAGACCATATTATACGTAATCCACCAACGTGTTCTTGTTCTTGATCTTCTTTCAACTATAGCCCAGCTGGACATGTCATTACTGGTGATGTTGATATAGTTGAAAATGAGGACCTCAAATCACTTATTCTAAAAGGTTGCCTACCACAAGCTCTATAAACCAACACGGACCATGGATCATATTCCTTCCAAATCATACCGTCAGTTCCTTAAGCTCAAATTTACAAACAAAGGAATAGATGCCGTCAACATAAGCAACACTCTTCGTCATAATAGGGTTCAGTCGTGTATTCCAACTTATTTCAAGTTCAAGTCTACACCCTGTATTTCCTACAGCTATACTTCTACTATTGCATCCAAACTTTTAAATTATAAACAAACTTTGCAGTGTTTAGATATAGACCATCTTATACGTAATCCACCAACATGTTCTTCTTTCAACTACAGTCCAGCTGGACATGTCATTACTGGTGATGTTGATATAGTTGAAAATGAGGACCTCAAATCACTTATTCTTAAAGGTCCTAAATACAGAGAACCTCGGTCTTTTAATTGGCGACAGGACTTCATCTCTATTATGAGTTCTGTCGAAGATTATGCCAGACGATGGGCTAAATATGAAAAAGAAGAACTTGATACATTATCAGAATGGGTTAAAAGCATAAGAGGGATATTAAAATCCCGCATTAGACACATAAAAACAAAAGTATGTACCATCTATCCTTCTGTGTTTAGTAAACCAGAAGTGATAAAAGAATTAGATAGGTTACATGAGGAATATGTTTTGGTTCCAGCTGACAAAGCTAGTAACAACATTGTCTTTGTTTGTAAGGCTCATTATTACAACTGTATTTTAAACAAACTTGGCATTAATTCCACTTTTGGTAATCATACTTATACTCCAACTGCCCTTTCAAAAGACGAAAGTCTTCAAAACCATGCTTCAGCTTTAGACACATTTAATATTCCAGTCAATGGGTCGAATGAATATGAGTTACCGTACCTATACTAGATTCCTAAACTACATAAAACCCCTTACAAACAAAGATACATTGCTGGATCCAGTAAGTGCTCTACCAAGCCCCTATTTTTGCTCCTCACGAAAATGTTAACAGCTGTGAAGGAGAAACTTCAAACTTACTGTGCGACTACATATGCCAGAAGTGGTGTTAATCAAATATGGATTCTAAAAAATTCTAAAGAACTTTTAGTAAACTTGAAATCACAGAATTTTTCCCAAATCAATAGCATTAAATCCTATGACTTTTCAACACTATACACGACCATTCCTCACGATAAATTAAAGACTAGACGTTTTGACATCATAGACAGTTGCTTCTTCAACAAAAACGGAAATACTCATATCTAGTGGTCAGTCATTCAAAAACTTACTTTGTTAAACACCACTCTGATTCCACGCACAAGTACTCTGAAGTTGAAATAAAAAATATGCTAGAGTTCCTCATTGACAATATCTTCGTGGTCTTTGGTGATCAGGTCTTCCAACAGTCTGTTAGAATTCCCATGGGCACGAATTGTGCTCCTTTGTTAAAAACTATGACTTTTCAACACTATACACGACCATTCCTCGCGGTAAATTAAAGACTAGACTTTTTGACATCATAGACAATTGCTTCTTCAACAAACACGGAAAATGGAAATATTCATATGTAGTTATGAGATTGATCACTGTTCGTTATCTTCAACTTGCATATAAGAAATACAAAATAGATAGTTGGGCAAACACGGACCCCTGGACACACCAGAGGTGGGATCAGGTGCCTAGGAGCAGTAAGCATCCCCTGTTGACCGGTCACACCCGCTGTGAGCCCTATATCCTGATCAGGTAAACGGGGTTATCCGTAGTCAAACTCAGTGTACCAAGAACGGCCTAACAATCGGTATGAAACATGTCAGACAGCATTTGACCCAATGATTCGTTGTATTAACGAACTAGATTGTTATAACGACCATACAATTTGCAAAATGCTCACTTCAATCGAGACTGTTGAAACCCCTGTACCCTCAACTTGTTTGTCAGTAGTTTGCCTCGATTTAAAAACTGACTATACCCAGAACAAGCCCTTGCGTATCGAATCAGTTGAGATATATAAATACCATATGCAGGTAATAATGGAATATTGCTACATAAATATGGGAAGTTGACGATAGAGAATCTGAAATCAACCCGTTTGTCATACAGTTGAGTTGTCAGTTTGCAGTTAATGTCTACTTTCAATAAAATATCTTAGTATGAAGCAGAAGTGGACGTCTTTGTGGTGTCTTTTTTTTTTTTCGAGTTCACGGGGATATATCGAATCGACATAAAAATGAAAGTTATTATTGTTAATAGACAAAACGTCGTCGATATATCTAAATGTCGATTTGAAGGCCACAGCAAGATATTTTTTTCTTTTCGCGTATGAGTTTTTGAATAAATTCTGCTTCATATAAATATAGAAACAGGTCAGCTAACAAAGGAGCACAATTCCTGCCCATGGGAATTCCAACAGACTGTTGGAAGACCTGATCACCAAAGACCACGAAGATATTGTCAATGAGGAACTCAAGTATATTTTTTATTTCAACTTCAGAGTACTTGTGCGTGGAATTAGAGCAGTGTTTAACAATAGTAAGTTTTTGAATGACTGATCACTAGATATGAATATTTCCGTTTTCCATTTTTGTTGAAGAAGCAACTGTCTATGATATCAAAAAGTCTAGTCTTTAATTTATCGTGAGGAATGGTCGTGCATAGTGTTGAAAAGTTTTCCCATTTTTGGGTTTTGTTATCACCATGACGTCTGCGTTGGTGGTGGTGTGAATTTCTTTTGCCTCAAAGATGAGTAAATTAATTTTATGGGAAAAATTCTTGAATTTCAATTTAATTGGAATTAATCATATCTTTATATATCTGAGTGTGTGTTTGTGCGTGTGTGTGAAATTTGCTTCAGCTGTTTTATTCTATCGGCTCATGGCCTAACAAAGTTACTTAGAATCATGAATTCGTTCTGATTTAAGAAATGAAGAACTTCAGGAGGAGCACTAAGTCTCATCATGGAGTTCAAGACTTCTATTTGCTGATAATTGAATTTGATTAATCAAAAATACAATGGAGCAAATTTCAACCTCCCGGCCATCTGACGTGTTTCATACCGATTGTTAAGCCGTTCTTGGCACACTGATTTTGACTGCGGATAACTCCGTTTACCTATCAGGATATGGGGCTCACGGCGGGTGTGACCAGTCAACAGGGGATGCTTACTCCTCCTAGGCACCTGATCCCACCTCTGGTGTGTCCAGGGGTCCGTGTTTGCCCAACTATCTATTTTGTATTGCTTGTAGGAGTTATGAGATTGATCACTGTTCGTTATCTTCAACTTGCATGAAGCAGAATTTATTTAAAAACTTCTACGTGAGAAGAAAAAAACCTCTCGCTGTGGCCTTCAATTCGACATCTCTATAACGTTTTGTCTATCAACAATAATAACTTTCATTCATATGTCGATTTGATATATCCCTGTGAGTTCGAAATAAAGGACACCACAGAGTCGTCCATTTCTGCTTCATACTTAGATATTTTATTGAAAGTAGATATTAACAGCAATATTCCATTATCACCTGCATATGGTGTTTATATATCTCAACTGATTCAATATGTAAGAGCTTGTTCTGCGTATAGTCAGTTTTTAAATCGACGTAAGCTACTGACAAACAAGTTGATAATAAAGGGGTTTCAACAGTCTTGATTGAAGTCAGCATTTCGCAAATTGTATGGTCGTTATAACGATCTAGTTCGTCAATACAATCTATCATTGGGTCAAATGCTGTCTGACGTGTTTCATACCAATTGTTAAGCCGTTCTTGGCACACTAATTTTGACTGCGGATAACTCCGTTTACCTGATCAGGATATAGGGCTCACGGCGGGTGTGACCGGTCAACAGGGGATGCTTATCTAGGCACCTGATCCCACCTTTGGTGTGTCCAGGGGTCCGTGTTTGCCAAACTATTTATTTTGTATTGCTTATAGGAATTATGAGATTGATCACTGTTCCTTATCTTCACCTTGCATTGGAGCACTCCATATTTACAAAAGGTAATTTTAAAGTTGAGACAGTTGTTACATAAATGAAATATTTTCATATACTGTAAACGTATATTTGGCGTGTACGATATTTGGCGGAAATCGTTTTTTCAACAACTTAGCGTAGATTTGATTTAGCGCATTCCTGAATTACTTTAAACATCTAGATTTACGGATGGCATTTAGCGATGTACTTGATTTAGCGGAAGCTGCGTTCCGCCAAAGGCGCTAAATAGAATACACAGCCAAATGTAATACATTTACAGTAATCCATGCATAAGACATTATAAATTTATGTATTAATTCATATATTTTCAGGTCTTCAAATCCCTCAACTCTTCTTATTCTTCTCAAAATTTTACACAGACTTCTACATCTAACACGTCTTCTGCGCCCGTTCCTTCTGATAATGACTGCAATTCTCCATCTCCCTCTTCGCACAATACATGTAACTGTCAATCTCCGCAACCATCTACTTCTTTTTCTTCACATCCCGTGGGGATCTGGGTTAGAACAGGTCCTTAGTACTCCTTGCTTGTCGTAAGAGGCGACTAAATGGGATAGTCCTTCGAATGAGACCGCAAAAAACGGAGGTCCCGTGTCACGATAAAGATCCATCCCTGCTCAATGGCCATAAGCGCCGAGCATAGGCCAATAGTTTGCAGCCCTTCACCGGCAGTGGTGACGTCTCCATACGAGTGAAATATTCTCGAGCAATATTTAATCAATCAATCATTTTCTTCACCACCTCCTTCTAAAAGACGGAGAACCACCACTACTGCGTCAACATCGGGTCCACCCGAAAAAGAAAGTCATTTAACAAGAGCACACAAACATCTGCAATAACTACTGGGATTGAAAAACAGTGTAACGTGTGTCTTTCTGCTGAAGAGAACGGCTACTGGGTCGAGTGTGATCACAAGTCAAGAAGGGTACACGACGGGTGTTTAGGATTTTCTTTCAAGACCAAAGTTGAACTGAAAAAAGTGGTGTATAAGTACCCTGCCCATATGTGACAAAGGGAATGAAATATTGGTAAAAATGAAATTAAAATTAATGTGCTGTAATTATTCACCTTCTCTAGCTAATCTAGGTTCCAGTGTACAAATTTCGGTGCACCTGGTGGTAGCCAACGCTTAGTCATCCTGTTCCGGGACTCCAGAATGAAATCACCACCTTCTCCTTTAATTTAATTCCTAGATTCTGCAATTATTTTATGTAAATGTGGCAATTATATCTTGTTAGTTTTTCATTACATGTATACATTTTATTCAATTGATTAACAAGAGGTACTGTGAGCAATGCTCACTAAGAATACCCCCCGCTTACCCCAATCTTCCAAAGGGTGTTGGTAATGGGTATAAACTACCTTTTTTCTGAGTGTAAAAAACAAATGGCATGACAAACCGAACCATATTGCTACTTTGATGTCCAGTGCGCGTGACCTTTGACCTTTTGACCCCAAAATCGATAGGGAACATCTTCATCCCATGGGTAGTCCATATGTATGATATGGTGACTGTAGGTGGAAAGGATAACGCTTTAGAGCCCGGAAACCATATTGCTACTTCGATGTCCAGTGCGCGTGACCTTTGACCTTTTGACCCCAAAATCGATAGGGAACATCTTCATCCCATGGGTAGTCCATATGTATGATATGGTGACGGTAGGTGGAAAGGATAATGCTTTAGAGCCCGGAAACCATATTGCTACTTCGATGTCCAGTGCGCGTGACCTTTGACCTTTTGACCCCAAAATCGATAGGGAACATCTTCATCCCATGGGTAGTCCATATGTATGATATGGTGACTGTAGGTGGAAAGGATAACGCTTTAAAGCCCGGAAACCATATTGCTACTTCGATGTCCAGTGCGCTTGACCTTTGACCTCAAAATCGATAGGGAACATCTTCATCCCATGGGTAGTCCATATGTATGATATGGTGACGGTAGGTGGAAAGGATAATGCTTTAGAGTCCGGAAACCATTGCGTCTACAGACGGACAACCCGATTCCAGTATACCCCCCCCCCCCCCCCCCCCCCCACAACTTGTTGCGGGGGGTATAATTAATTGTATCTTGCTTAACGTCTCGCTCGAGAATGTTTCACTCATATGGAGACGTCAACAAGACCGGTGAAGGGTTTCAAATTTAGGCCTATGCTCGGCGCTTACGGCCATTGAGCAGTGAGGGTTCTTTAGCGTGCCATACCTACTGTGACACGGGTCATCCGTTTGTAAGGTCATCTCCGAGGACCCGTGACATTCACACCTGATGTCGAGCGTTTGGCGATGGAACTGTCACTGTCTGTTTTAAAGACTTTGGTCTGTCGCAGCCGTGATTCTCTCTGCCACCGCGGAGCTACACATTGTGTGGAGTACATGAGGAAAAAGGTGTTGATCAATACTATATATCATACCAATCTGGAAAATGAAATTAAGAATTGGAGGATGAGATTAAGAGAGTCGGAGTATTTAACTACACCATTCAACCACAGACAACCATATAGCATTTTGGGCGAAAGTTTGGATTCAGATTTTATAAACTTTTATTCGAAATGCAAATCCAATTTCATTGATTTTATTAAATGCTATTCCCAAAGTAACACAGTAAGTCAACAGAAATGTCTTGAACCCATATTTATCACCCATGAGGACGGACAACAATTTAATAACATGATGAATAAAACGAAGGAGTAGATAGTAGACATCATAAAATCAGAGATCCAGGCATTAAAACATCGACCATTGGTCAAACCAATGATGATTGTCAGCACCATGGATACATCATTTCGGCTTTAAGGCCGCATCTTGCAGACTGGAAACAATGATGCCAAAATATTAAACCATAATGCTATAATTGTTTCAAGTGCACACACAAGAATTTAAGCAATGGGTCCAATCAAAAGATGTCCTCGTTGTTGACCGTGGGTTTCGGAATTCTGAGGCAGTTTTGGAAGATCTGGGAATCGAGATGGAAATGTCGTCATTTCTTCAGAAAGGTGCAAGCACGATACTGAGGAGGCAAATTCTTCTAGACTCGTTACTAAGGATTAATACATGTAGTAAGTCCATGTGTTGACTTATGTATCGACATTTAGAATAGGTGTTGAACTTAAATATGTCGTTTTGTTTATTATTACTATGATCAGTAATGTGTTTTACTTTGAATTACACTGAATTAACAGTTCTGTGTGTTTACGATACATAAAGTACATGATACATGTATCTAATGACATTTTTATATATGCACCCTCATATATGTACATGATGAGGGTGGTCGAATCTGCAAACGCAAGACTGAAAAGCTGGCGATACCTAACAAAGTTTTGCAGAATATAGCCAAATTCCAAATGTAGATTGAGTGATTGATTGTATGTTGTTTAACGTCCCTCTCGAGAGTATGTTGTTTAACGTCCCTCTCGAGAGTATTTCACTCATATAAGTGATTCTCGAGAGGGACGTTAAACAATATTCATTCAATCAAACCGCCGAGAGGTTAGAGCGTTCGCCCCGCATGCGGAAGGCCGGAGTTCGAATCATGGCCGCGACACACCTAAGTCGTTAAAACAGGTAGTGACAGTTCCATCGCCAAACGTTCGGGTCCTCAGAGATTACCTTAAAAACGGAAGACCCGTGTCACAGTAGGTATGGCACGCTAAAGAACCCTCACTGTTCATTAGCCGTAAGCACCGATCATAGGCCTAAATTTGAAGCCCTTCACCGGTCTTGGTGACGCCTCCATGAGTGAAAAATTCTCCAGCGAGACGTTAAGCAAGATATAATAAACAGTCACGACCTTAGTAGTGAAGGTTACCAATCACGACCTTAGAAGTGAAGGTTATCAGTCACGACCTTAGAAGTGAAGGTTATCAGTCACGACCTTAGCAATGAGGATGCTTGTCGCTCGATATATGTTCTTTCATGAATATTGAGATTGATCACTGTTCGTTATTTTCACCTTTCTTTCATATAGGCTTCATTACTACGTTCGTGGCAGATAAATTTTATTGTTAAGGCGTCCCGTGGGGATCCGGAATAGAATATGTCCTAATATAAGTACCCCTGACTTGTCGTAAAGGGCAACTTAATGGGGGCGGGCCTTCGGATGAGACCGCAATAACCGAGGCCCCGTGTCACAGCAGATGTTGCACGATAAAGATCCTTCCCTCACTGGTATTAAACTAATGATCGTATGTTAATGTTACTATCATCAGATGGCGGAAGGAAATTCCGGAAAGACCACGTTTACTTATTATATCTATTTGTATTGTTTACTTGCGAATGGTATGTAGGTAAGAAATATCATACACTAGCAACAATCACGATCAGGTGTTATTTTATCTTTTATACGGCTCATATGAACAGAAAATTCGTCGTTGAAAAAACAGCGAGGATGATAGTAACGGAATGAATGATGATAGTAACGTAAGAACTTTCGTTACGATCATCCTCGCTGTTTTTTCAATGACGACTTTTAGTAACGATCGTTACTATCATCAGTTTAATACCAGTGTTCCCTGCTTAAAGGCCGTAACAGCCCTTCACTGGCAATGGTGACGTCTCCTTATGCAGGCTACTGACAATCAAGTTAATGATGTAGGGGTTCCAATAGTCTCGTTTAAAGTCAGCAGTTCGCTAATTCTATGGTCGTTATAACAATCTAGTATGTCAATACAACCTTTCATTGGGTCGAATGTTGTCTGAGTTGTTTCATGCTGATTGTTAGGCAGTTCTTGACATACTGATTTTGACTATGGATAAATCCGTTTACCTGATTAAGATATAGGGCTCACGGCAGGTGTGACCGGTCGACAGGGGATGCTTACTCCTCCTGGACACCTGAGGGCTGTTCAGCAGAGCGAGCGCTCGCGACTGTTCGCGGTCGCTCGCTTCTGAACGGTAGAGTTCGCCAAAGTGCTCGCGAACCTGCTCCCAATATAGTTCGCTTTGTAATCCAATATGGCGTCGAATGTGTTGATCAGTAAATTTGCCATTTGATTTTTTATGAAAGCTGCCCGCTAATAGCTCTTCTTTATTCCGGAATGTCCTATTTGAATAGGTTTTAACTTTATTTTTGTTTGAAAAAGGTCAAGGACTTTATAGAAGGTAATTTTGTTGATAATTTGCTACAAAGATTGAAAGAAATGAAGAAAAGACAAATTTTACCACTTTTTGTCTCTGTGTAACACTTTTAGAAATGATAGTTACAAATAAGTGATTTCTCTGTCAAATCTTTTTATCGTCTGCTTTCATCCTTCAACGACGACCCAGCTTGAGATCCACTACTTACAAGCAAGTTTACTCAGTATTCTGATATATAACACGTACATCAGTGTATAGACGACACTAAAGAAGGAATGGACAGAATTTTCCTTTTATATCAAATATACAACCAACTATGCTGGATGACATGTCTTAGTATTAGGAGAGATGAGCTGGGAACCCAGCATTACTTAGTAGTCAGCTACCCAGACCGATGTGACGACGGCCCGTGTAGCCCTAGGTACAACATTCCTCCCTCCTTAATTTGACTGCACCCTCGGAGTTGTTTGTGGATAAAGCAATCTATTAAAATTAAATGCCGATATCTATCTGTTAGATCTATTATTAAGCAAATTGTATTGGATGAACTCTTGGAAGGAGACACTTGCAATTCCCAGACTGACTACCTGCAGATGAGTGAGGATTTCCTGAGCATGGCAGTAATAGATTGAGCATCAAAGCAGGAGACAGGAAGGATTCCTGATTATGTAGAAATGACGGTCCCAACTTACAGTGACCCGATGTTTCGGAGCCATTTCCAGATGTCTCGGACCTCCTTAAACGTAACCCTTCTGAAGTCTCCCAAATAAAGTTTAGAGACTTATTGTTTTGCTCGGTTCTAATTATTGTTCCGCTTTTTGTGCATTATACCTATGGAGCGCCAAGTTTACATAAACTGAAATAATTGGAGATATTTTTATTTTTTTTAAGATCTCATCAATTCATGTGATGCACATAACAATTCAATTAAAGGTCTCGTCAAATGAATAATATCTTCAACTCTGAATTATTGTACACATCAATTGAACTGATGATAGCATTGATTATTCTGCTGAATTGGTGCACATATAATTGAATTGTTCCTCTCTTCGAATGAATTGATGATATCAACAATTGAATTGCCACAACCCAGTTGAAGAGAGCAATCATTCAGTTGATGTGTGCATCAATTCAATTAATGCACAGAATAATTGAATTATTACTCTCTTCAATTGAATTAATGGTGCAATTGATGCGCACAGTAAAACATTTTTCTAAATAAAAACCTTGTTCCTAGAACTCTGTCTTTTGTGCAGTAGCCAATTCATCTTTTGGGAAATGATTGATGGTGTGCTCTAGATGTGCAATAAGTTTTCTAAATTTTGTTTTTCACATTGAGTAGCAAATGGGTTGAAAAAACCAGGAACAAAACTCTTGTGCTCAGTGTATTGTGCAACAAGAATATATTTACTTCAAGGGTTGGAATCTCAATCATTGTAAAGATATTTGAATACTTAAAAATGTTTATGGATGGGATAACCCTGGGCCCTGATAAAGAATAGAACAGGCTTTCGCACTTTCACTGGTATTAAACTGATGATAG
Organism: Ostrea edulis; assembly: GCF_947568905.1. NCBI lineage: Eukaryota > Metazoa > Mollusca > Bivalvia > Ostreida > Ostreidae > Ostrea > Ostrea edulis. The sequence goes on from NC_079167.1 coordinate 73,602,294, forward strand.
TAACGATCGTTACTATCATCCCAAGATGGCGGAAGGAAATTCCGGAAAGACCACGTTTACTTATATCTATTTGTATTGTTTATTTGCGAATGATATGTAGGTAAGAAATATCATACACTAGCAACAATTACGATCAGGTGTTATTTTATCTTTTATATGGCTCATATGAACAGAAAATTCGTCGTTGAAAAAACAGCGAGGATGATACATGTAGTAACGGAATGAATGATGATAATAATAAATTGGTTTTATTACGTCAACAAGTCGAATTAAAAATCGTATCAAATGCATTGGTACTAAATGTATGTTACCAGATCTTTATAATTGTATAATTGCACTCACCAACCCGAAGGTGAATTATAACACCCAACCTTACGTTTACCCCTAGGATCTAAACGATACTTGTGAAAATCAATTTATTAATATATAAAGCACTAAATAATCACAACTAGGTACTGAAAATTTTTGCCCCAGCCCGGGGTCGAACCAGCGACGTACGGCACTCACCGCCTAGCAAGATTGTCAAACCAGTGCGTAAGTCCACTCGGCCACAACGACTTCCCTCCGAAATACAGCCCTTGAGTTTGACTCAAGACGTTCGTGATCCCGGGGCCTGGGGTCTTAGGAAGTGAGAATAGAATGACAGGGCCTATATACACACCAGTATCAAGTTTAAGAGACTCCATTAAAATGAAACCTTGAGTAGCTGTTTTATATTTTGATTGTTGCATGAAGTATAAAAACATTGGTGAAGGTTGACTTTAATCAGACTGTCTGACCATGAACATAAACACTGGTATAGCTTTAGAACTTGGACAGATGGTGACCTGGGATCTGTAGAAATGATAAGAGGATGATAGGACCTACAAACTGGTATCATCAAGGTCAAGTAACTCCATGACCTTGAAAATAATTTTTTTGGGGTTAAAAATGGATTTACATGCAACATAAGATTTAACTGAATATTTAAGCTAGTACATTTGTAGCTCTATACGAATTCGTTATACAAGTATGACTACTTTTGTATCTACAGATGACATATTTTGTGTTGCATTTGCAGTAAAGCAGTGACGAGTAAAATATTCTACATCAGAACAAACCAGAATTTTAATGTTATAACAAGTAAAGCAAAGAAATGAATTTTATTATGCTCAATGTTAAAAAACCTAGAGTATTTACCCAATAAACCAAACGTATATATTTTTATGAATTTTGTCATTAAGGTAAGGAAGAAGGCAGTCCTACATGTATATGTTCATAATTTTACTTGTTATCTACACTTTCCTATTCCCTATCCCAAATCCTTATTGTATTATTGTACGATGTTATGTCAATCTTAGCTGTCAGCTATTTCAACTATCTGCTATAAGAATCTGAATAATAAACCAATTTTGATGATTTAGTCCAGGGGACAGGTGAGGTCAGTAATTTACAATGTAAATCATTATTAGCTACTGCATGCAGTAAATCACAGTTCCAAGTAGTTCATGGAATTTACTCTTTGTGCAAGTCTACAAGATGTACAGTTGTGTTTTCATGTAGATAATATAATGCATGGAATTATGTTTACATACTTGTGTATCTTTAAATACATAAAGCTATACATGGAAGCATGTAGAATTTACATGCTATATATTTCCAACCATATTTTTATTTTCCTATCCTAATGCAAGGTGAAGATAACGAACAGTGATCAATCTCGTAACCCCTATAAGCAATACAAAATAGATAGTTGGGCAAACACGGACTCCTGGACACACTAGAGGTGGGATCAGGTGCTTAGGAGGAATAAGCATTCCCTGTTGACCGGTCACACCCAATATCTTAATTCGAATCCCTTTGTGTATTGCTAACTGTCTGCTATGAGGATATGTGGGTTCAAATCCCACCACTGCTTACGACTGTTAGTTATGTAAACCTCCAATTTTCGACGCAACCCGCGTCTTTATCAAGAGACATATAGGCCTATTACATAAACAAACAACACGAAAAAACGACAAGTACCAATAATCTACATTGGTAACAAGAGTGATACACTGTTGTACTGAGTGAAAAAAATAGCGGTTTCGTTGTTTAAACGTGTTTACAGACGATGGTGTAGAGAGTTTGTACCATGGTCGGGTCGGGATGAAAATAAAATTATTCTTGAAAATTACAGAAATCGGATAAATTTAGAGGGAAAACTTCCAAAACAATGTGATTATGGAATAAAATGGTGGTAAGATAATGATATGGAGTGATTAACTTCAAAACAGTATTTGGTAGTCCGTACCATTTATGATTCGGATATGCTGACAACGAAAAATAATATGATTGCGAGAAGAACACGATTAAACAACACACAATATCAATCAAAAGACACAGATCTAGCATTAACATCTACAATCCAAGAGGTGAATTGGAGAGAAGTCTAAGGGAAAAGATACGGTATTATATTTCAAGCTAATATATTTTTCAAGGTCATACATTACAAATTAAAGCCGCATTCTAGAAATTCTGATATCGCAACATAAAGAGCTATGCGAATCCGAACTTATGTTAATTTAGAATAATGTTTTACCATAGTTTAGAGGTCTCAATATGATATATTGGTGATATACTAGTCTTCAAGGTCAATACATTTTTTTTCTTATTATCACCCCCCCCCTTTATTTAAAAAAAAAAGAGAATAAAAGCCGCAATGTCGAGACTAGAATATGAAAGGGAGAGAGAGAGAGCTATATACATTCATAATTGTAATGATTTCTTATGATGTTCTAACATAATTAGGGAGTATTGAAGCTCAAAGAATAATCGCAATTTTGGGAATCCTCGTTATGGCTAAATTAAGGAACTCAAGGTCAGAGCCTTGAAACGAGGGAAACGAATTGTATTTATATTAATCATACAAAATAAGATATCTTATCGGGTGAATTTTGGCGATTAGGCTGTGAAAACTGATTTTAAATAAGGTTTATCATAGATTCATGCACGTGAAATCATTCATTCCACCTGGACGGAATGATTTCAAACGATGCATCCAGGATTTTTCTGTGCTCTTTCTCTCTGCATCGGTCCATATTGGGTTATGGTCAATAACAACCACTTGCATGTCTTGCCAAATGTGACCTTCTTTGTTGAAGTGTTCTCCTACGGGTTCGGTCACGCGTTTGGTTTTGATGGTTGATCGGTGGTTGTTGGTCCTAAGTCTGATGTTTGTAGTTTCCCCAACATATTGTTGTCCACATTGTTTACAATTGATGAGGTATATGCAGTTGTTGGTTTTACAGGAAAGTTGACCCAATATTTTATACGTTTTGCCTCTATTGTAATGCATAGATTAGAACACACTAATGAATATGGCTTTATTTACACATTTCACTTATATAAAAACAATTTTTGATAAATCTAATATTTTCACTTATTATTTCAGCTGATTGATGGATTAGGTGGTCCAGACAGGGTGAATAATGTTTTGGCTGCATCAAACTTGAAACCTATCAGTCAGAAAAAATTGAAGTTGATAGAGAGGCGTTCAGGAATTTTTGTTGAGTCAGTCGCCAAGTCCTCTATGACTAAGGCAGCAACGAATTCCTTCCAACTTGAAATGGAGTAAGAAATCAGTATTTATAAGTGAATAATCTATTCAACTATTAATGATAATACATTGAGAATTAGGATATATCATTTTAAATTAATAACATAAATTTAGATTGATTTTTACAACCATTACTGTTCCCTTTGTAAATAGAGATGTTGGTGATGAGGAATCAAGTCATGCACGGGAAAGGATGGGAGAGGAAATTGATGACCTGGGTCTTTATAGTGCAGGATGAGGCTTATGTCCAAATTTCCAACTAAATCCAGAACTAGAATGTCCTGTGCAGTAGATACAGCATGGCACAAACGTGGTTTTGATAGCCTTACCTGTGAGTATATCTCTATGCATATTATCAATCAGCTACTTTGGATTTTATTTAGCTGACTCTGATTTGTCAAGTCAAAGTCCCTAGAAGAATACACCACTACAGGGTTCTCATAAGAACTGCCGATTGGCGATTTATGCCCCTTCCACCTTTACTTTGTGCAGAAACGCCACCTACTTTCTATAGCAAATACAAAAAAGTTGTGCTGTTACATATGTCAAAGACATTAACTTTTTTCTGCAATTCCTATCCTGAGCTGTAACATGTGAAAGTATTGATTTCCCAATCCTGCCAATATGAAGAAAATAACAGGTTACTTTGCAAAGAAATGTAGACTAGGTAATGTGCTCAATTCATTTGAAGCTGTATTTATTTAGTTGGAATCACAGGCAATTGCATCGCTTGGGGTCGAATTTACTATATAAAGAGTAAAGGTATAGAACTCTAACTATAGGGTACCCAAGTTAGCCGATGTAAAAACAATAAATTAATTGATATAAAGTTATACTTTGTATTTTAATTTATTCATACATAATCAATCTACATTACTACCAAAGTTCATCCCGAAATTCCGTATACTTCCTAAGATATGCAGAAATGAACTCGGAAAAATGCCTATTATTTTTTGGTTGACTTTTAGCTGGGCCCTGACACTATACGACTACACAGAGTGTTTGAGCATTGCAACAAGCTATCAAATAGAATGTGCAGCATAAAATAGCATTTCTAAAATGAATTTCTTACCCCAATTCATAAAATGAAGTCCGTAATAGCTCCAAGTGACTGAAATTTTTTAAACCCTCTGTACTTTCACAATCCCCACCATGAACGGTAGTTATGACTAATTACCCAAAAGAGATGGAAGGACCCATAACGATTTAGAGACTCAAATACTAATATTTATCACTATTGATTCATTATAGTACATAAATTATGTTAATAACAAGTCTTTATAAATATACAAATGTCTTATTATGTCTATTTTTATCTAAATCACATTATCACAGGTGTTTGACGATTGATAATAATGATGTCAATGTGGGTAGTTAGTGGCACCGATGAAAATGACTGTGTTAAATGAAAGTAGAGACGGTTTAAATTTTTCAGTCACTTGGAGCTATTACGGACATTAGTGCGTGTTCTCTTTCTATGGATGGAACAATTTACAACATTGTTTCCAAGGAGACAGTTGTATGAAACGCCATACCTGACCAGGATATAGGGCTCGCGGCGGATGTGACCGGTCGACAGGGGATGCTTACTCCTCCTAGGCACCTGATCCCCACCTCTGGTTTGTCCAGGGGTCCGTGTTTGCACAACCATCTATTTTGTATTGCTTGTAGGAGTTGTGAGATTGATCACTGTTCGTTATCTTCACCTTTCATAGGAGAAAACAGTTGAAAATGTAAATATTTTTTCAAGTTAAGAACGAATGGTGTAAATTAAAACATTTAGACTGAAATGCAGCAAAGTCACACACGGTGTGGTAATTTGAATGTCTTTTGAAGCGTCTGAAGAAGGTTTTACCTTGGTTTGTAATTGTGCCTTCAGAAATTTCCATTAGACGTTTATAGTTCGTTTTTCCTCCTCTGAGACGACGTCCGTTACGCGGCATCGAATATATTTATATGGAAAAAAAACCCATTCAAACTGAAATACAGCAAAGTCACATATGGTGCGGTAAATGGCGTGTTTTAAAAGCGTTTGAAGAAGTTTAATTTTGGTATATGAGTGTTCCTTCAGAAATTTCCATTAGACGTTTATAGTAAGTTTTTCCTCCTCTGAGACAGCGGCCACTGAATAAATTCACATTTAAGACAAACAGCAGATCTTAATGTAAAAAAGGCATAAATTGTTGACAGTCCCATCCTTCTCTCATACTTTGCTTTATGAATATGGTTACAATCTTTTACAATATGACAGCGTAAACACCAGTCATGCAATAGTAAAAAGAAATATATGTAGCGGTTATGTACTGAGTGTAGATTGATTCTATAAATTAATTCTTACATGTACAAGTGTAGATCGGTTTTATAAATCAGTTCTCAATATACGAGTGTAGATCGGTTGTATAAATTAGTTCTTGCATGTACGAGTGTAGATCGGTTGTATAAATTAGTTCTCAATATACGAGTGTAGATCGATTGTGTAAATTAGTTCTCACATGTACGAGTGTAGATCGGTTCTATAAATTAGTTTTTACATGTACATGTATGTACGTTACAAGTATACAGGATTGTACATAGATCTATATGTGCGAGATAAATCAAATACTATGGTTATAAATATATGTGTATATCTAATGTAAAATTGATTAAAAGTGCATGAATACTAAAAACAATATGCACTAAGATAATTAGATAATATTGGTATGACTCAATATATAAACAAATTTGAGTGGTGTATAGTATTTTCTGTTGAAAACCTAAACCAATTTACTGAGACTGTGCTATTATTTGTATCCATTCAAGGAAATTTATGACATGTAATAGCTAACTAGAATTCTCTCAGACATATATATATTCTATGTTGGAATTTATGACATCAAATTTTAAAACATTTAAAGAGACACTACAGCTCATTTTGCGCAAAAATCATGAAATGACAATTTTCCCAGCGCTTTCTCAATTTTTGTTGCATTGTTGAAAGTATGAACTTTACGAAAATAACACTTATCTAAAGTTAAAAATTATCGTTTTAACGTAAAAATTAATACTTTTTGATGGCCTATACAAAAAATATCGAGTCTCCTTCTTTTAGTCTTCAGACGCATGCGCATAGACAGTAAATAGTGCAGCATGTCGTCCAGTGAGAGAAAGTGTAGTTGATAGATCTAGCATTTTGACAGATTCTGTGAGAAAAGAGGTAAAAATAGAATGAGATAAAACTCATGCGTGAAATAAAATTTACCTAGGGATCAGTATGACCGTTGGAAAACAGAGAGCTCGGAGAAACGCATGTAACTCAGTGGCGGATCTAGGATTTCCGAAGAGGGGTGTGAAAGTCAAAGATTAACCAAAGTAATCGGCCATTCGGGTGCAAAATTTTGATTTTCATTCACAATCTGTGGCGTGAAAAGGGAGGGGGATACTGGCCCCCTAAATCTGCCATTGAGACTAGCTGCGAAGACACTACGTTTAAAAGTAAGTACGTGCTATTTCTAATCTGAACACGACACCTGTTAGTTGTAAAAACATCGGTCAATGGGAACATGGAAGGGTTTCTGTTGAAATAATTATTTATAATTTAATAGTTATTATAAGGAGCAGGGAATAATCTTATGTACTTGAAAGGTGAGTGTGGACCCCCTTGAAGGGGAATTTAGATAATTTCCTACACAACACCTTTGCTGTCATTCAAAACCACGTGGTGTAAATAAGCATTCAAAAGTCCCGAGTCAGCATGAAGAAACCTTTGAATTCCGGACGATCTTCAACGCGCAGTTGAGAGTAAATTGATGCATCCCAAATATTCAAAATTGTCAGTATCGATGTGAATTTTATCATTTTATCAATATATGGTTTAAAAAACACTTCATTAAAATGTGGAAAATGAGCTGTAGTGTCTCTTTAAAAAAAACTATGTACATTTATTTCTAAAATTCAGGAGTTAGTTTGTTGTCCTCCCTAACATGTGTATTTAATAAATGTCCGAATCTCTTTGTATGCATTATGCCCCGCCTCTATTTTGTGCTAATGAACATATATATGCATGTATTATATATTGTACCCTTGGTAATGTTGTTTATATACATGTAATTATAAAACCATACTTATGTACCTCATTTACCATTTTGAATGGTTTGAGCAAATAAATGAAATAAAAAATGGAAATGTCATGTGATTATTTATATAAACAATGCACCGGTGCCACTGAGGGTGTAAGCAAATGCAACCAACAATGTTTTTTTGTTGCCGCAATTTGATGTTTCAAGTTTAGGAACTTTGACGTTGTTTCCTGTGAATCGTGACGTGTAAAGATAAGGCCCTTTTCTCGTGACGTTGGTCATATATGTATATATCAGTATCATTCATAGGGAGAGGGAGATATAATTTTTCAGACAAAATAATTTATAAATGCTATCGTCGTATAGGTACCTTCATTTAATATTGTACATGCATTACATGTAAAATAAAATCTGTTGAATCTACCGACAAGCTACATGTAGCTAGTTTAGATAAAACTCTGTCAATGAAATAATAAAACCACACAGCCAGCAAACAAATATATGAACATTTCCCGCATTCAGTAATTTGAAATTGAACTTTTAAACCCATCAAAACATCTAAACCATTTGGCCAATTTGTTTTCCTTTCATCTTTTCCATATTAAATAATTTTAAATTGCTGATATGTATCAGTGAAATGTTTTTAAATTCATTACATGTAAGTAATGGCAAACGCCATCAATTATCTTTAGTTTGGTGTCACTCGAAGCTAACAGTACCACTACAGCCTACATGGATTTATAAAAAATTCTATTCCTATAATTGATTTTAAAATTCTAATTCGAGAAATCGTTATGTTTATGCTATCAATACTGAATATCTATCGAACATAAAATCAAACGACCAGTGAATTTGAACCTTTAATTTATTAGCGATTCAGGTTAAAGAGTTTCCTCGGGGGGTAAACATGAATAAATGGTCCCTGCCTTCATCGTCCCATTGGCTAACATGTATATATAACCCTTGCTCGAAAGACGCTGTCTTATCCTCGCGAAAGATGGCGAAGAAAGGCTGGGTTTTGGTTATATATTGTGTCTTTGGCCTTGTGGCCTCTCAGAACTGTCCAGACCAAAGTCCCCAGCTTTCAAAATGGTCAGATGACGCAACATGGAATGGACAGGTAAAATCTGAAAAGTTTTTATAACTTTTAAAGTTTTCCTATGAATTAAAAACTTTAATAAATAATTTTGCATATTTGTGTGTATTTCAAACATTCTGGTAATCATATCATTATATTGCGAACAAAAAGGAAAAGTTTTACTACCGATTAAAATGATAATATTGGAAAACAATATCTCCCATGGTTCAATGTTTGTTGGCAAATATAACATGCAAGATTATCACATGTGTTGAAGGGTGGATTAGAATCGTGTTATATTTTGGACAGTTTTATCACTTTTGCAAGCGATCTGTGAACGCAGCCCTCTATTACATACATGATTTCCAAGCTGATTTCTACATTGATTACTAGTCCGATCAAATAAGATTGATTGATTTAATGTTGTTTAACGTCCCTCTCGAGAATATTTCACTCATATGGAGACGTAACCATTGCCGGTGAAGGGCTGCAAAATTTAGGCCTATGCTCGGCGCTTATGGCCATTGAGCAGGGAGGGATCTTTATCGTGTCACACCTGCTGTGACACAGGACCTCGGTTTTTGCGGTTTTATCCGAAGGACCGCTCCATTTAGTCGCCTCTTACGACAAGCAAGGGGGTACTGAAGATCTATTCTAACCCGGATCCCCACGGGATGATCAAATAAGAAAAAGTGACATTAATTGGATCATATAAAAAATCAAAATACATGCAGTGTGGATCATGCATAAAAACAAAACCGATGCAAACACTTAAGGTTGAATATTTTTGGAAACCAGGATTTCAAAAATTAACAAATTAAACTATTTTAAATCAGCCCCCACAAGAGGGAGACGCCCTGGTCATAGAGAGCGGCGACAGTATTATATTGGATACGTCACCTCCTCGCCTTGACTCCATCACTATAAAATCTGGCGGGAAACTCGTGGTGGCTGACGGGAAGGATATAAGTCTGACTGTGAAGTACATTTTGATCAGCGGAGAGATGCACGTGGGATCAGAAGACTGCCCGTTCACAGGGAAACTTCACATAACACTGGAGGGTAACGCAGCGGCATCATTTCATTAGTCATTGATAACTGAAACGTTTCAAGCGAGTTTCACTTTTGAATTTGATATCTGCAATATTTTACAATTTCATCCACACGTGTTGTAGCAATATGCAATCAACGAACACAAAGGTTGAAAGTATCATCCGACAGCACATTACGTATATCTCTTTCGTTTTCATCAGCTATGATACAATCGTCAAAGCTATGATATACTCAGAAATATTTGTAAAGTATATACTACATGTATATGTATACTAAAAACTAAAATTTTTCTACAATCAGTATTTCTCGATTTAAGTAATGTGCTTGTGTATAGATATACATGTAAACGGGACGGCTGTTCGGGGTTTTCATTTTTTAAGGAAATGCTAGTATGATACACATACCATGACGAAATATAACAAAAAATAAGATTTGACTGCTTCGTGGCTTCTGACGGTTTTTGACGACCGAAAAAGCCTCCTAATTTTTAGTCTTATAAATTGGTCTATACGTTCATTAATCACTGAGATCCAGACTTTGACCTTACCCGAAATTTAATTTTGCTGCCACTTCAAAGGTGTTTGTGACTAGTCTTACTGACAAGCAAATGAAGAAACTCCAATAATGGTGCATACGACACAAAACAGCAACAAATACATAAATCACTTACAATAGCAGGATTTTATTATGGATGAAATGGTCAGGAGTATCGTGTTACAGGTAACCTGGGAGAATATACCGTGGCGGGTTTTGGAGAAAAGTTCATTGGCTTGGCGTCTGGCGGAGTCCTGGAAGTCCACGGTGAATATCGCCTCCCCTGGACAAAACTAACAAGGAATGTCAATAAAGTCGACTACATTTCCAACATAAAGGTGAGTTTAGAGCCGGTGTTTTTCATCATCGGTTAAGTAATTGGATATCTGGGATCACACCAATTCCAAGTTTTTAAACGACCTTGTATTTCTTTGAAAATACATGTACAATGTTCTGGACTAATATAAATACTGGAAACGTGTATTTTGGTAATAATGCCCTGAAGCTAGGACTGAAATGAACAGAGAAAACCCTATCATAATTACTTGATATGAAAAAATCGATGGCCAAAATATATGTTAAAAAATCTATATCAATATGTTTTGTTTTTCTGCAAACTGTTGCACAGACAAATAAATAAAACTCCATTCAAAGACGTATTATGATTGCTTTTAAGGTGGATCGATCCTCATATGACTTATCAATATTATTGGTTAAAAGTGCAAAAACTATATTAATTTCCATTCAATATAGTTGAATTTAATCAATAACCAAAGAAAATGTGTATGTTGTCACATTTTTAAAGATGTCAGACATACAAAAACGGAAGTATATGTTTTATAACATCAGAAAATCACACATTTTCGTTATACAGAATAATTAAAATAGATAAAAACTTATTGAAATTACAAATTTTAAATGCCAACAGTTAAAAAAAACCCTGTTAATTCATAAATTTGTATACATTAATTATGGATATTAGGGTAACCATGCATAATAGACATGCAGTAGAAGAAATACCAGCATATTGCCCTTGACAACATTTTTTTAATTATAAAGAATTGATTATCTATAGAAAATATGAACTTGTTTAGTATCAATAGATTACCAGGGTTTTTTTTTATGCAGTGATTAAAATTGCTCTGAAAGATATATTTCTATCATACACAAAGTTTAATTTATAAAGATTTTTGCAAAAACCTATGACATCACATGAGGATCGATCAAGTTGAACCTTAAACGGTAGTGCTCTGAATGATGATGTACAAAATTTATGGTTTTTTAAAAGTGTATTATTTTTCTCTTTTCCCATTCTTTCAACATACAGAACATAGAAATATCGCAGAATAATCAGGACAACAGTGATCTCGAAAACAATGATCTCAATGACGACACTGTGGACGACGATGAAAATGATGATGACGACGATGAAAATGATGACGACGATGGCAACAACGACAATGGGAAAAACATCAGGGCACTTGTAATTTATGTATTTAATGAAGTCACAGGCGTTCTAGAATCGGCAGCTAAGTTGGTTCACACAAGTGGAAAAGCGAAAGATTTCCCTGACGTCGTCGCTAACGCCAAACAAGTACTTGACGGTAATGGTCAATCCATACAGAATTAATTGCTTAAGTATCGATACTACATCGATGTATGAAATTCATCTTTGAAATTTACAATTTTTCTTCAATTACTGAACAAAGTTATTTATTTAGCCATTCTCTCTATTCTTACAATTTATTAGATATCCCTTCCGGAAAAATAATTGGACTAGCATTGAAGAGACGTTTCAGGGTGGAACGAGTGGACCCGTCGGGGTTGTTTGACATGCTGGAGGAATGGGCCTACGGAACAGTGGATAATACTTCACTGAAGTTCAGAGACTACAAGTTCCACGGAGCTTGGTCACTTATCAAAAAACAAGGTAAACATTAAATTTTATACATAATTTCAGGAAGAGCGTGATGCTTAATTAAGTAAAATTTTGTCGCATTGGGTTTTAGTCTCGAAAGTCGGGCATTTCTATCTTCAAATTCTTGTGTTTTAGCTAAATTTTCGCACTGTTAGCAACTCAGTGTTGAGATAGAAATTTGCAATACATTGGTGAACTCTAATTAAAGGAAATTGGTTTTGTGAGTAGCATACCAAAGTTTTGATATATGTTCCTGAAATCACTCCTTATTTGCTCCAGGTATGCTCAATTTCATCCAGATTATTACATGCAAAATTATAGGCCATATGTAGATACGCTATTCAAGTTTGAATGTTTTTGTTGATACATGTAATGAACATTTTTATTGAATTCTTTAACATATTTGCGTTTTTAACTTATCATTAGAATACTATAGAAATATGACCAAAGTTGACCGGATAGAGATTAAGGAAGCTTGTTTCTGTAGTGAATTGTTTTGCAAGAGCGATTTACATGGCGGAATAAACTCCTAAAAACGAAGGACGGCAGAATGGAAAGACAGAAGCAAGATAGAACGAAAGAAAGAAAAGATGGACGATACAAACCTATTTTTTCATCTTTTGCCTTGGTATTCCATCATATGTTCTTTCCACTTTTGCGTTCCCCTAATGTTTTTTTTTATTTGCTAATCAAACCACATGACAGTTGTTAACCATTTATTTCGCGCTTGTCCTATAAGGATGGCATGCGATTGGCCTATGTCCGAGCTAGTGGTCGAGAAAGATACTCAGATCCCTGCTACACATTTCTCAAAACAACACTGGAGTCTTGTTATTAAGTTTTGGTGGTACATGTATAAGTCAGAGTTTGGACATCATATATCCCACTCAGACTATTGTCGTTTGGTCTCAGTGGTAAAGCTCTAATTTGGACGTCAATTGTCCTAGTAGACTTAAATCACTGTCGTTTGTTCTCAAAACGTTGAATGATTGGTTATTTAGTGTCCCTGTGCTCAGCAACTGCTTAAGTATCTTTCGGCACCAAATACAGTTAAAAGGCGTGTAGAAAAGAACTCTTGGCTTACCTTAAAGGAACAAGACCTATATTTGACGCAAAGTGAACTACATGTACTTAGTTCATCATGGATGATAAGGCTAACATAGTTCACATGCGTATTCCTTTTGATAAGACCTTTCTTTTGTTAGCAATTTCTTTTCATCATACCTTCATGTAACCTTGGTGTTTTGATCTATTTTGAAAAAACTTTTAAACCTTAGTGATAACTTTTAAACGGTTAGTGCAAAGACTCTCATATTTCACATGTTTATTCCTTATGGCAAGACCTTTTTTCACACCCAAATGTTTGACCTCATGGCCATAGGGCTTGGCCATACGGGGGCATCAGTATTTAATGAACACGTCTTGTCTTAACTCCTGGATGTTTGATTATAGTATCAGGTGTTATTATTATGTGTAATTCATCGTCCTTTCACTGATCATCTCGTAACTGATTTCCTTTGGTAATCATTACATGGTTATTTATGATCATGTATCCATCGACAATATATAATGGATTTTACAAATCACCTTGTAAAAAGCGGTCCCTCGGAACTTGAATACCGGTATTAATAATACAACCACGAGTTGTTTTCATGATAATGCATACAGATTCAACTTAAACTTATTCATTGTGTTGAGTAGTCATACATTATCCATATTTGTAATAAAAGTCTAACTATAGTATGAAAAAAATAAACTTTTTAAAATTTAAAATTAATGATAAAGAAATATATATTATCAATAGAAGAAACTTATAACACTGAATTTCGTACTTGGTTAAGTCGCCACTCTTGCAGAATTATCAGAAATACATCGGTTGTCAGAGTCCAAATCCATGTAGTACCTGAACATTGAGGGACATTGATTTTATTTAAAGTTTTGGGCAAAATGCGAAAAGTGTATACCCAGAACTGTGAATGAAAATTCTAGTTATGCGCTACGAAATAAGCAAACACAATGTTTCAAAATGGAGTTTGGCGAAATAAAATTATTTTTTATTTAGGCTGATTAGTTAAAATCAATATATTCATGAACCTTCACATGGTGGCATTAATACTAGTTCAGGTAAATTAGCTAGCATTGATACAGATTTGTTAGACGATAGTAACAAACGAACAAGAATCACCAATTGTTGCTGACAATTAGAATTAAACAATTAAACATTAACACAGTAACAAAAATAGGGTCTTGACCTACCGTCGTATTCAGGTATGATCTGGCTGTTTATTTAACTGCTTATTTATGATTCGTGGTTACAGTGAGTTAACCCAGATCATACCATATATCTCCCCGCACACTTACTCGCAATATTTCAGTTGAATATTTGTTATTTTAATATAGGGGACAATCCCTCTACACAGGAACTTCTTCTGAATGACGATGGTAAAATGGTTCGTATAGCAGAACTTTACCACGAAGAGAACGGAATCAAGTTTGGGGTCCGTAGCTGGGTCCACACGATAAGAAGAGGACAGTGTTACTCTAGAGGGAAGTCTAGTCTCGCAGAGAATTCTATACCAGTGCTGCATCTCGTGGATGACGCACAAACATGGCGAACAGGTAGAATATATAATAAATCACTAATCACACTGACATACAGTGCACTAGCATAACAGCGTAGTGCGTAATCACAAAGTCCTTAACAAAATACGTTGATGTTGTAAGAAATTCAACGACACACCGCAAAAATATTGAATTCACTTCACAATCTGACGGGGCAGTGAATCATTTACTACGAATTTGATCTTTTCTGGTAACCAATGTCGATTTCATGTTGCATCGTAGCCGAGGTCATGTGAGAGGCACGTTGCGTACGTTTCAATTCATTTTCTGGTTTGCGGAGTTTTCACTTTAATGAAAGGTAAGATAATGAACAGTGATCAATCTCGTAACTCCTATAAGCAATATAAAATAGAGCGTTGAGAAAACACGGAACCCTGAATATACCAGAAGTGGGATCAGGTGTCTAGGACGAGTAAGCATCTCCGGTCACACCCGCCGTGAGTCCTATATCTTGATCAGGTAAACGAAGCTACCCGTATTCAAAATCATTTGACTCAATGAATGATAGGTTGTATTGGCAAACTAGATCGTTATAACGACCACATAATTTGCGAAATGTTGACATTAAACGAGACTGTTGAAACCCCTGCACCATCAACTTGTTTGTCAGTAACCTGTCTCGATTTGAAAACTGATCATACGCAGAACAAGCCCTTGCGTATGTAATCAGTTGAGAAATATAAATCTATAGACTTCGGACAAAGTGAACATTTTGTGTACACTACCTTCCTCAAGTGATAGCGAAAATCACTACTAGGATTAGCGGGAAACACAACTTCTTACACGTTATGTACTAAATGCGAGCAAACTGTCATTTGTAACAGATAAATGCTTCGACTACGACGTTTGAAGGTAAATTGATATAAAATTCAGTCAGATTTCGGAAAATTCATATTTCTTGAAAAACGTAACAATCGCTACAACCGCATTGGTATTGCAAAATGTTTTAATGATATGCCGCCATATTTTGTTAAATATTGGATAGTTGTATAATTATGCAAATAAAGTAATTGCAAAGTATCACCCTGTAAAACTAAAATGCAAAACACTAAATTTTTACAGGGGATAAAGTAGTAGTCCTTTCCACTGATTTTGATTGGAAACAGAGGGAATTCGGGACTATTGTAGATTGCCCATCCTGTACCTCAAAGCAAGTTCGAGTGAACAGTAAGATTTTTCTTTGTTTACAATACGATATGTTTCATCACATCAAGCTTTTGTAGCGTTTGTTTCATAATAGTATTGAATCGCCTCACTGTCTTTTAGTTGAACCACAATTTATGCATTTCGGAGAAATTTATAAAAACGTGGACATGCGCGGTGAGGTTGCCCTGATGAATCGAAACATCGTAATAGAAGGAGGAGCTGCCGCGGGTAAAAAACAAATGGGAGGACACGTAAAGGTTTGCACAATGATAATTTTATTCCATGTCCCCGGAATTGAGGGTTCTCTTCAGTCCCTGTGTTTCATTATCCTGTCTTATGTCTACAACTTTGAATATGATGAACAGGTCAGGGCTGTTGCTAAGCGACCATTAAAGTCCCACAATTCCACGTGGCCATGATCATGGGTTTTGCGCTTCATTGCGTTTGGTGGGTCTATTATACATAGTCAGTGACAATCTAATTTTATATTGAAAATAGCGTGCAATTCATACAATATATACTAAGACATCATTAATACACAGCTAACACATATTCAAAGAAAAACCACAAATCTCCATTTCAACAACCACAAAAGACTTAAAGTATCAAGAGTTTTAAACATCTTCAATATTAACATCCTTGGTTTTACATAAAATGGCATCCACATAGAAAATGATTCAGCACGATATTTTTCTTAAATAACAATGTACATGTATAATGTATTTTAGAAATATTTACAGATTTTTTTAACATGAAACCTTACCTATACTGGATTCCAAATCAGCACAAAAGCTTTACTCCTCATGAAAATATTAATGAGGTCCGCTCCTAAAAATCCGTGATTCTAGCTTCTAAATCCCGAGGGTTTGTCGAAGGAGCAATCACTATCTATTTTAACGTTTTAAGTTTGACGCGGCCATGGCACGAGCAGGCTTGGAACTCACAAGCTCCTAGTTAAGGTGGCAGGGCACAATTTCTTTGGTTCTGAAACATGTGGATAGGGAGTATACATCAAAGTCAGATTATGACAGACTAGTGAAAAATCATATTTCCCTTTTATGTCAATACTTGTATTTCATATTAGTGTAGTTGATAATTTATGACCCTAACTTACATGTAATCTATAAATACTGGTGCTGGTACACAAAACATGCTCTGAGCAGGTTCCCCTTTTTTGCTTTGATTTTCTCTCATTTGGGCTAATCCGCACCATCTCCACACCATCACAGTACCAAACATGGTGATTTGGACACTGTGCACAATCAAGAACCCTATCTGTCCTTCTCAAAAATCTACCTTTCATATGGGGCCATCCACCTTCCCTCACAGCTACAGACCTTTTGCTGGACCCTGCATGTTTTCACCGGAATTTCTTCAGCAACTGACCACGTGTCTTAGTTTCGTATTTGCACCCATCTATATGCTAGGAATCATGATGACACCTACATGTTGTATATCAACATTTTTATTAAGCACTCGGCTACATTTGACATGCATCCTAAAATTATTGTATACATTTTTACACATGTAATATCACTTCAAATATAGGGTACTTCCTTCTTTTTTTTTTAAGTTGACCGGGCCTATGGTGCGAAACTGTCCCTTGCTATCTAAGAGGCGATCGCTCTACCTCTGAGCTACCGCGACCGAAGTTGATGATAGAGTAGCTGACGTCATCTCGTTTGTCATAAAGTTTTGTTGCTAGTTTGCCGTTAAAATGTGGAGATATGAATCAGATGTGGAAAACTATGTGGTATTTTTTATGTCCAAAAGGCCACAGGAAGAGATTTTTTCTTCTCATTCATGTGAATTCTCTGAATTATTCAACCAAAAATATATTTTTAAGGGACGCGTATTTTCACTTGCATATGTAAAATCATTTCAACATATCTTATAGAACTTTGTTATGAATATTGAATGTGCGTGACGAGCACCGTTACGCCCTTGGTGTGATCTAATATTTTTCATCTGTCCGTCTATCCACAAATTGTACATATATCAAGATAAAGATAGTGTACTCAAGTGAATTTTATATCCCTCTCCTGCTTGCACATTTCATGTGCGTTCGACGTGGAAGAGATCTCAACCCATCGTGTCTGGTGTCAATGTGACAGAGAGCTTAGTTGGTTTGGAATTACGCACAGCTTTCTTGGCGACTACTTTGTGTTTAATTTTTAAGTAAAAGTTTAACGGATTCGCATATGCGGTAGTCATTGTGTTTTACAAGTGCAATGCATGGCTTAAGGCCTACTTCCGACACTTTTTCACAAAGATGGTCAGTGATGAAGTCTTAACAACACTTAATTTCACATTTTCCAAGGACGCTGCACTGCATGGTAAACTACACTTCCAGACGACATATTTACAAATAGTACGCTGTTTTTACTTCTACTAAAGAGTTTTACCAAGGGCGATAACCCTTTGTCAAATGCTGAGTTTTTCAAATTCACAAAACACCCCCCCAAAAGAATAACAAATAAATGATTAAGTATAGTTGTAGTCAAAATATCGTTTATATTCCGTAAGTCTATCTTGGGATATTTTCATAAAATGACATGGAAGTTTTCATTATTTAGCATATTGGCTTGGAGTTAGAATAAAATATGATTCAATTTCGTTATCATTAAATTGGGTGTAAATATTAAAATAATTCAATATTTTCTGTCTTGAAAAATCTGCGGCGATTGTGATTGGCTGAAATATGCGTTTGGTTTCTGCATCAAAACCTACGAGTCACATTTCACTGTTCCCACGACACAAGCAGTATTCAACGTTTCCTCCAGCAATACAGCATACATCGAGTCACCGCTTGTCTTTCTTCCTTCTTATTTAATTCATCTTTTAACCATTGTACCTTTAATTTGGCGTCCAATCCATTTAATTCTGCTCAATAACTTTACCTGACCTGAACTCACAGCCATGTGGTTGTTTTCATTGTTACGTACAGTTATTCCTACGCGCCATTTTAAAAACGTTAATTTAGTACTTTTGATGAGAAAAACTATTAAATTTGGTTTTACTATTTAAAAACATAATTAAATGATATATGAAATAAATCTTATAATTCTTTTCTGGATGGCGGTATCAGGGAAAATTGGACGGAAAATTTCGTCATCAATGCGCTTAACATCATGAAAAAAATTATAAGATTCATTTCTGAAGTTAATTTTTTTTTCTGGTGTCTGTCACACATTTTTACTAACTTCAACCATGATACATAATTATTTTGAACGTATAGTATAATTCATTTTAGAAAAATGTCCATGTGCAATTTATATGACTAAATCACAGATTCATAGAATTGATCTGGCAATCAATGTTTGTTAGTTAAAAAATTTATATTCTATTATATTATTGAAAACTCCGATTTACTTGACATAAAGTTTGAAACTTCAAGACAACATTTTAAAACTTAAACTGACTTTAACACAACTACTGTTTAACTTTAAAGAATGTTATATTTTCTCCACTTATATATTGAAGTTTCGGGAGGGCTTCAAGACAGTACAGGTGAAGAATGTGGAATTAAAGAACATGGGACAACAGACATCGCTAGGTACTTTTATTATGAACACAGTATCCACAAAATGTACACTTTGTTGTGGTGTGGCCATTTTCATACGAGGAAAAGCAAAGTACAAAAATGGAACAAACGTTTCTTAATGATAAAATATGTTCCTTATGAAAAAAAAAGAAGATATATTTGATTTTATTGAAAAAACTATCCAAAATTTTCTGCTTTAGATATGAACAAAACTATTTTGGATATTTATATATATATACAAAGCACTAAAGTGACTAACGACACGAACAACCAGATTGTCAAATTTTCGGGACGACCCGTCTCTTCTTCAGGACAAACGAAAAGAATTACATAATGTGACCAATATCAACAGAGCATAATAACACAAACTACATATAAATACATCTAACACTACAACTACACTAATCTACAAACGTATTTACAACGCAGACTACATGTTTTTTGGTTTTTAGGCTTGCCAATCAATGTTAAAAGCGGAGCGAATTAGGACATGCCTTATTCGTCCAAAGAGCTGATCCAAAATGTCTGCGTTGTAAATACGTTTGTAGATTAGTGATTGTAGTTTTCGTTATAATTCTCTGTTAATATTGACCATATTATGTAATTCTTTTCGTATGCCCCGAAGAAGGGACGGGTCGTCCCAAAAATTTGTTATTATCTCATGCTTGTCTATTTTGGACTCTGAATTAGAAATAAAGTGTTCTGTATTCTATATATTCCTCAATCATATACTACTTGTGTATGAAATACCTGTATATAATACACAATTCGATGTACTCGTTCATAGGGAACTACCCTCTCCACTTCCACATGTGTGGAGATGTGGATGACAGATCAAAGCCGTCCTTACTAAGTGGAAACAGTATCCACGATTCATTTGCTCGTTGCATCACCTTGCATGGTAGTCACGGCGCACTGGTAAGTTATCAAGTTCAAGTTTAAAGTTTCTTTATTCACCCAAACCAACAATACGTGGTACATGAGGTCAAGTACATGTGATAGATTCCAAAGGGAAAGGAGATACAGAGAAGAGAGACACAAACATAATCATGTTCACATAAGGGGAGAACAGAAAAGAAGGAAGCGAGAAAAAACAAAATAGAAAA
Organism: Ostrea edulis; assembly: GCF_947568905.1. Classification (NCBI taxonomy): domain Eukaryota; kingdom Metazoa; phylum Mollusca; class Bivalvia; order Ostreida; family Ostreidae; genus Ostrea; species Ostrea edulis. The sequence continues at coordinate 73,622,927 of NC_079167.1, forward strand.
CATGTATATGTATGAGTTATGGAGGACAGACTAAATCGTATATTTTTGTTATAAATAAACATAGGTTTCTCAATTTTTTAACACATGTAGTTGATGTTATTTCAGAAAATTTAACCACATTTGGATTATTACAATACAGATAAAAATATATTTACAGTTGAGGATATATGCTCATTTAATACATTATCAAAACCACAAGCTTTGTTATTATATTTTATTTTTTAGCTTTTTAACACCCTCCAATATTCCTTCGTCTTGATCTCACAATTCAAGTTATCTAGCATTTCAAAAGAAAAATCATACACAATGTTTTTGTTATCAATGTCGACATAAACGCGGCCTCGGCACGACCGGGCTCGAACTACGAACCCCCTAGTCACGAAATGAACGTGCTACCGCCACCGGTCATTCATAAGCAGGTGTTTATCTTGCTTTAATTAGTTGGAATGAATGCTTTGAATGTTTTCTTATATACAGGTTAAGAATAACTTCTGCTTGAATAATATTGGTCATGGTTACTTTCTGGAAGATGGTGGCGAGAAAAGAAACGTATTAGAAGGTAATTTGGGAGCTGGACAGAGGAAGGGAAAACTCATAAAATCTGACAAGTTAGTATCATTATCTCCCTTTCATACATATGTATAACAAATGTTCACATTACGTATTTTATGATATAGCCACTCAGTTGACCGATTGCTATTGATCTGCGTCTATCATCATGTGCCGTGCATTACGAATTCAACAATTTTAATTTCTTGATGACTGCCCTTTCAGTTCTTTTCAAATTTGGCATGAAGTATCTTTAGGGCTTTGAAGGGGGAAATAAATTGGAAATTTCAGGACTCCTTCTCCCCCGAAGCTTTAGGGGCGAGGCTGAAATTGACCAATTTTAAAACATCTTCTCTGCATCAGCACATCTGTAAGAAAAGCTTATTCCATAGTCATGTAGAGCAGGAAGGCCACAACCAAAATTCTAAATATCATAATACCAGGGGTAGAGGTTCTTACTCCAGGGTGGTGCTAAACATGGCAAATTTATAGTATTTATGTGTAAAACATTTACATAACATAATCTTTACTGAAATGAAAGTGAACGGCTTTCATTAGTCTGGTGTATATCCCGCCACTCTGTATTACACTTCGCTATTAGTCGGGGGCCAGGACTAGACTAGGCTTTCATACGATACCAGTATTGCTTTTTATTACTCAAGAGCTTCAAGCGATCTATAAACATTATACTTTTTTTCATTTTATATCAGTTATTCGTATTTATGATAATTGAAGACCGAATATATACATGTACGATGGATCAAAAATTATTAATAGATGCAAAAATCAATGGGGTTCGAATTGTCTGGCTACCTAACACAGCTACGTAAACAAATGAAATCTTTTGAAGCTTTGAGTTTTCGGGTTGCATGGGGCTTTAATGAATATTTGAAGGTATGTTTGGACACAAGTACATGTAGTGGCGACAATGCAAGAGGCCTCAATCGCGCATTCCTTTTTCCTGCGCCGTAAATAGGTTTGTATAAAGGATGGATCAGTAGCTCTCTAGTCTGTTCCAATATATTCCCAGAGATCTACATACATTTTGTATCTACACCTATACTAGCTGTCAAGGCTAAAATGTGTATAAATAATAGCACGCAACTTCATGCAGTGTAAATAAATTCTGCTCAAACTCTACATCCACTTCACGGATCACTGGTGGGGCAATGAATTTTCAATAAAAACGAACAGACTTAAAAGTCTTCTTATCAGTAACCAAACTATACAATATATATTGAAAAACAAACACCTAATATTAAAGAAGATTTAGGTCATGTAGATGGGATATACGTTTATGTCCATTCCTTAGGTCAAGACAAAACGAAATACTAGTATACATGTATATTACCAGAATTCCGTCCAAGAAAATGTATACGCTGCACCATATGCATATTACTTAATCTAAAAATAAGATTCTCAAGAACCCCGGTACATTATGTGTTATTGGAATATCACTATAATAATGTTATAAAGGAGGAAGGTAACTATCTATTTTCATATTTACATGTTGTATATTTGTAAAATACTGAGTTTGAGAGATGATAGATTATGCACGTATTTTCTATGAAAGAACATTCAGGACAAATGTCTTGTACATGTATATACTGTTTTCGCGATGTCTACAACAGGAAGCCTACAACTTTCTGGATTACAAATCCCCAGACTTTTGTACGAAACAACGTCGCCGCAGGAAGTGAGGTAAAGTTATAACATTTAGAAATAATTATCATAGCACAGAAATAATTATCATAGCATATAATTAATTATTATTGCACACAAATAATTATCATTGTACAGAAATAATTATAACACAGAAACAATTATCGTAGCACAGAAATAATTATCGTAGCACAGAAATAATTATCATAGCATATAATTATCATTGCACACAAATAATTATCATTCTACAGAAATAATTATAACACAGAAACAATTATCATAGCACAGAAATGATTATCATAGCACAGAAATAATCAACATAGCACAGAAATAATTAGCATAGCACAGAAATATTTATCATAGCACAGAAAGAATTATAGCACAGAAATAATTATCATAACGCAGAAATAATTATCATAGCACAGAAATAATTACCATAGCACAGAAATAATTATCATAGTAAAAATTATAGTTGTGCTATGATAATTATTTCTGCGCTATAATTATCATAGCAAAACTATCCCGTGGGGATCCAGGTTAGAATAGATCCCCAGTACCCCCTTGCTTGTAAGAGGCGACTAAATGGGGCGGCCCTTCGGATGAGACCGCAAAAACCGAGGTTCCGTGTCACAGCAGGTGTGGCACGATAAAGATCCCTCCCTGCTCAACGGCCGTAAGCGCTGAGCATAGCCCTAAATTTTGTAGCCCTTCACCGGCAGTGGTGACGTCTCCATATGAGTGAAATATTCTCGAGAGGGACGTTAAACAATAATAAATCAATCATAGCAAAAATGATTACCATAGCACAAAAATAATTACCATAGCACACAAATTATTATCATTGCACAGAAATAAGTATCATTGCATATAATTAATTATCATAGCATATAATTAATTATCATTGCACAGAAATAATTATCATTGTACAGAAATAATTATAACACAGAAACAATTATCATACAACAGATATAGTTATTATAGTACAGAAATAATTATCATAGCATAACTCTCTATTGAACCCAAAATCATAAACATCATGTACATGATACGTCTACACGACTTGCGTATATGATTGAATTTTTAAGACTATTGTCTGCACAATCAGCCTATGGATAATGTGTTCAAGATAAATTCCACTTTGTGCAATTGTAGTATTGTATCTTATGTTCTATTTCTAGGGTCACGGGTTTTGGTTTGTTTATCCTAACAAACCTCTAGGTCTCTCCAAGGATTTAAACTTCATGGACAAGTTCGAAGCCATGCACACAGCGATTTTTGAATTCGATAACAACGTTGCTCATTCCAACGTGATGGTAAGGATCTTATGTATCAGTAATGAGTTTGAATACATTCGTGTCATATCAAGTCTATTCACAATCACCCAACCAGATGCAACTATGGATGCTGACCCAGTAAGTTCAAATGCTTACTATTAGTCTTCTAATACAGTATTGTAATGAACCAATGCTAACTGTATTTGTCTCACCACCTGTGCTCAACACCAGCAGACTACATATGTTCCCTGCTGTCTCACCATCTCTGTGTATGTTTAACAACAATCTATAGCTACTAATTGTGTTAACCTATGTCTAACCGACTGCTGACCACGAAGCCACTAATTGTGTTCACTACCGATCCTTTATCATAGCCAGTATTCAATAATGCAGGCTTTAGCCACTAGATACTGTGGTCCGGTAATTTTCACAAAATATTATTCCAGAGAGATCGACATTAAATCATGGTCACAGACCATTCTTTTAGTGTACCAATCATCCTCAGAGCTGAATTTTCTTTGTTTTGTAAATTTACAAAGTAATGCAAAATAGACTGTACTTACGAGAATAAAAACGTAAATTACACTATGTATTTAGGAAATTACAACCATAAACCATATTTACATTAAATTGTATAGCAGTTGTGTAGAATCTGACTTAATCTATTGACATCTTTTTTTGAATTCTTAGAGTGGTTTATTCATCGACAATATCTTGAACACTGATGGCAGTCTGGGAACAACCAACAAGTACGAACCTTGGGTGGATCCAAAGGATTCTAAATCTGGGGCCAAAATGGTGACGATTAGCAAACTCACAGGTAAGATCGAAATCAGAGACGTTATTTAAAGAACGGCTCTGCATATCTGAAAATTAAAATCCCTATACTCTCTCCGATTTAAAAATTTGGATATTACGGACATCTTTATTTTTTACGAAAGACTTAAATCTATAGTTTTAGCTAGGTACAATTTCTACACACATTATCAACATAAAATAACATATGGTTATTTCAGCGTACAAAAACATGAAACAAAATGCATGGATTAATGGTGGATACATCAAAGTCACTCAATCTTCGTAAGTCTACAGAGGCTGGTACAATACATCTCTGTTAATACATATATGATAAATGTTTTTACATGAGCACAAGTTTATTATCTTCATCTTTGCATAATAAAACTTATTACATGAAACGATATCAGATTCAATGCACATTCTTCATTGTGAAAACTTTTTTAATCCATAGAGAACTTGTTTATAGAAATATTTTCCTTTCATTTAGATTCTCAGACAGCGTCATCGGATTAACATTCAAAAGGTACAGGCATACAATTGTATAGCATTCATATATACCAAATTCAATGCGTGTAACTTATATGTAGCTACAACATGTAGTTTCCTTCACACATCAATTGTGACGATATGTAAACTCAATTCAGATGAACTGAGATTGTCAATACTAATGAAACTGACATTCATTTTCGTTTCATATGAAGTTGGTCACGTGTCTTTTCTTGCGTATGAATACAAACACCGCTTAAAAAGTCAGCTATTTTGACCTGGCGTCTTGCTTATGCAATGCAATGGTGAATTTAGAAGAAAAAAAACCGCCTTCGTCACAAATTTAAAAAAATTAAATTGTGCGAGTAAAAGTCCAGATTGGCACCCAAAATGGCCGAGTATTTTGGCTAATATTCTACATTCACACCTCCTTTCTGAAATCCTGGATCTGCCATTGCAATGACATCATAACAGAAACAAAATTGATAGTGATTTGGTCTTTCCATTTATAAGCAAATATCCTTCAAAACTCTCTAATGCATTTTATCACAGGATTAAAGAGTAAATGTAAGTATTGGGATATGATATTAAGTTGGTACATGATCAAATCTACTTCGGGCATTATAAGATTTGATCACGTTACCAACTTCATGTCAAATCCGAATAGCAAGTGTATACCCACGATGCAATAATTTCTGTATAATAAACCATACATGCACCTATGTAATATTCCCCATCAAAAACACATGATACTTTGAACGTGTATACATGTATGTATATGTAACAATGTCATATTCCATACAAGATAAATCGTGAAATACATGTACCAATATCATATTCTATTAAAAAAAGAACTTACATGTGCCAATATCATGTTGTGAATATGAATTTAAGAGAATTTAAGAAAATTATCTATTTATATCCGTGTTTTTCAGGAGTTCTCCACAGGAGCAATACATCGAAGACAGTGTTTTTGTCGGAGATTCACCTAACATCGGGACTCCCACGGTGATAGGGAGTGGAAATTCATTCAAAACATACCCACGGTCTGTGCCTTTGGAATTTGCGTAAGTATACGTCTGCAAGTCAATGTTGGTTATCTTCACGGTGTACGGATCGCATAACTTAGAGATCAAAAGGTGGAGTAATTTTAGAAGGAATGTATTTTTTTAATTCATGTATACTTCTGTGTACAACTTGTCTGAATTGATTTATTGTTTTTACGTCCCGTCGAGAATGTTTCACTCATATTGAGACGTCACCCGGTGTAGGTGAAGGACCACAAATGTGAGGGACCACAAATTTAGACCTACCTTATCTCTCAGGCTGTAGCAGTGAGTGTTCTTTATCGTACCAATACCTGCCGCGATTGTTAAGGTCATATTTTGAAAGACCCGCGATTCTCACTTCTAAATGCTGAGCGTAACTTGTTCGGACTCCTCTAAGATGGATTCCAAACTTTAACATTTTTTCACATGTTGATGAAATGTATCCGCAAACTGTAAACCATCTATCATAAAGTCGTCATATTTTTATCAGAGAATAGACACTAAAAATAGTTAGCGACGATTAATTTCCACGATCGAATAATCATGTTATTTCAAGGAGTGTTTTCTAACCGTTTAAATTCTTTGATCCGCTAAAAAAAATTATGTATAATGCCACCATGATCATTTTATTTCAAATTCCTTCACTCAATACTGAGCCACTGAAAATCCAATTTGAGGGAGGCCATCATCTGTAAATATCATTAAAAGGAAAGGTTATATCCAATTCGAACATATATTTTCTGATATGATAGTAGGATTTTCATGCCGTTCCAGAAATTCAAAACGAAAGTCACATAAATGAATCTGTATCAGTATTCTTGAAGCAAGGGCGTGTCACTCTTTATTTCAGTGTGACCATAGATGGTTTGCTTTACGATGCCGGGATATCTTCATACTGTTAGAAATAATTTGGAAAATACACCCTCCCGTTTATTTTGAAACTCGAGTTTATTTTGAACTGAGCATCATATTTACATTGCATGTGATAAGCTTTGTGTACATGTAATAAGTCGTCTGAGTATTTGATGCGGACATTGATTGAGGAAACAGTTAATGAATGAACTGCGTGTCAGAGACGGTAACTGTCCGCGGGCCAATATGCATACAAATCTTGCATATAGTTCTCGCACACGGATAACAATTGGTTTACAGTCTACAAAATGGTCACTATGCTACATGTATATTCAAGTTGAATTGTCATTTAGAAAATAAACAAAATGGACATCAGGAAATGTGTATACCTCTGTTATTACGCGGTGTGTTTATGATTAATTCTTCAAAAGATCATTCAAATAATGAGCATATGCAAACTTTTTCCTCAGCGACCAACCTCGTCAAGGTTTCGTTTTTTACCATGGCCCTGTGTATGTTTCTGACACGTGGTTTGGGGACTTTGCCGACACAGACAACTACAAATCCGGTGCTCTAGGTTTTCAGCGGGATAACGATGGTCACAGTTCACCAATCAGCGCGGTCGATGGACTCAAGTTCGGATTTGCAGATGTATGTTTACTAATGATCTTTATGTGTGTCATATATAGTCGAGACTACTTGAATTAATGATTTTAAAGTAGCCAATTCTTAGTAAAATGAACTCCCCACAAAAGTTGGTCTAGAGAATGGGATATATTTATTTAAAGTTGTGTAATACTGTGAATGTTTTATACAGGAAATAGCAGGAATTCATAATGTTAGATGTATAATGGCCCTATGATGACGTCGCAGCTTCATTTTTAACATCTATCAAAATAACATATTCAAACGGATTGTGGTTTTTATTTAATTCGTAGTATTTCTAAATCACTCTTTTTAGCGCCAGTAATAAAGGAAGAAATTGAATGCAAATTATAAAATTTTATTTTCACAGCCATCCGAGGGTAACCGAGTATTTGATGGAAACGCTACAGACAATGGCTTCTCTGGTCTGGATGGAGATTTGATTGGTACCTTCCGAGATGCAGATGGGTCGGTTTACAGCGCAAACGCTCAAATTGTTAAAGACCTTCCTTTCCATATGACACCTAATTGTTCGCAAAGAAGTAACTGGAAAATGATGCCCTGTGTAGATACATTTGGTCAGGTAAATATTGTTGTATACGAAATCCTTCTTTTAAAATGTATCATTTATACGGGAACATCGAGAGTATCTTCGATATCATAATATCACATAGCCAGCGGCACATACATGTATATAACGGAGTTCCCGTGTCGCGTCACATAGCCGACATCACATATATCTAATTAAAAACGGAGTACCCGTGTCGCGTCACATAGCCGACATCACATAAATTATATCTAATTAAAAACGGAGTTCTCGTGTCGCAGTAGAAGTCGTTACAAAAAAGAACCATTCCTGCTACGACCCTGATGTCTGAACATGATTTAAAATTCTCGATAGGAATGTGAAATAATGAATATGCGAAACATCGTAAATTATGCAGTTCGAGTTAGCTGTGTTTCAGTAATATTTGAATGAAATAATGAAGATAACAAAAGTAATCAATCTCATAAAGTCTACAGAATTGAAAGCTGGAAACATTAAAGATTTTCTTTATTTTGTTGTGGGTTGAAATTCGTAGATATGTCTACTTGAAGAGAAAATCCATTGCAGGTAGATGCGGAAGGGGTTTTTAACATCCCAGTGTGTACTGTGGAAAGCGATCTTGCTTGTTAAATTCTCATAATATATGGGTATTTCACTCCTAATGACGAGTGCTTGGAGAAGGATCCGCAAACCTCGATTTTTAGATGTTATTTTGTCACACCCACGCTCTCCTTACCGAGTGGGCTTTCTACTACCTTACTTACACTTGTAATACCACAGCGATATAAACTATGAAATACCCCGTATTTTGGGTTTTTTTTTACAATAGGTGCGTCTATCGTGGTCGGCAAAGAAAGATGTTGCCAAAGATGTTTCCATTTATAGAGACGATCTTCCTGACAACCCCATTCAGTCAGATGCCAAAAAGCAGGCCCCCTTTATGGCCATTTTAGGCGGCCAATACAGCTATTTGGCGAAACTAAACGGAAAATTACCGACGTCTGTAAAATTCTCTGGACTTGGCTTCACCAAGTAAGTACCTGTACACTACTGTAGTAGTCAATGTATAAAGATTGGTCGTACATAGTTCCTAGATTATTTGAGTTATTCACCGGATGTATAAACAGGGTGACTACTTAATTTTCACGACTCATTGGATCAGTTGTTTTGGGTACAAATACGCCAGATAGTGCGTGTGTTACCTTTAATCTTTGACAATCATATGTATGAAAGTTGAAGATAACCAACAGTGATCAATCTCATAACTCCTATAAGAGGTGGGATCAGGTGCCTAGGCAGAGTAAGCATCCCCTGTCGACCGGTCACACCCGCCGTGAGCCCTATTTCCTGATCAGGTAAAAAAACCGGCCTAACAATCGGTATGAAACACGTAATATAGCATTTGATCCAATGATAGGTTGTATTGGCGAACTAGATCCTTGTAACGACCATAGAATTTGCGAAATGCTGACTTCAAACGAGACTGTTAAAACCCCTGTACCTTCAATTTTTGACAATCATCTTCCTTACCCCTGGACATCTGGCAGACATCATGATCTCGGAGTCTGGGAATCAACTAGGTGTCTGGGCGGGAATATAATATTGCAATTCGGAACATTATTAAAATGCAAGAAACTCTTCTTATTCTTAAAGATATACGCCTTAGGATGAATTAACCAGATCCCAGAAAAGGACTACATTTATATAAGAATATTATTTAAAAAATGGTTTAATGTGAATCATTTTCGTTCAGTCCTGAATATTTAACAAACGACTCGGGTGTATAACTAATTCATCTAGAAGATCCATCAAAAAATTTCATCTTTCATCAATCTAGAAGGTCCATTAGAAAGTGAAGATAAGAAACAGTGATCAGTCTCAGAAATCCTATAAAGAATATAAAATTAAGAGTAGGGCAAACACGGTCTCCTGAATTAGGATTCACATGGAACTGTCAGGGAAACTAAAAAACCCTTCATTACCGAACAGATTTCATATAGGTAACCACCGTAAAATGGCTGGAAAATGGTCAAAACGGCGTCAAACCCCAAACAATCAATCAAGGAATCAATGAAAGAATTAGGTCATGATTATTGCTATGGTTGGAAAGTAATGGGGGATAGAAACTACGAATTAATAATATAAAATGGACAATGTGACATTAGCTTTAAATACTGTGAATTATTTTGAAATGGAGATCTTAACTTCTAAACGAAATTTCTCCCTACGGAAACAAGCAACAGTATTGCTTTTCTATTCTTGCTGTCCTTATCCAGGTGAATGTTAAGGTTCATATGCTCTTTGCTTCCCCCAAATGTTCTATTTTGTGCTGCCATTTTTTAATAGTATATTGAACAATATGTTTTAGAACCAAGACAGCACGTGTCGGTCTCTGTGTGCCCAGAGATTCTACAATCCGTGTGAAATTCTTGGGACTTGCAGCAGGTGGTAAATGGGGACAGTGGAAGAAAGGAAAGGCCTTGACCTCTATTGAGGACCTTAATAGCAGTACAAATCCCACAGATTACTTTGTAGATTCAGACGCCGGGTAGGGATCGTTCATTATTTCATGAAAGTCGATTTTCTTTATTATTTCAATTAGATCATTTCGTTTTGGGGGAAATAGTAAGTGTTTTTACTACATGTATTATAGGATTGTATTTTTCAAACTCATGCATCTTCGAGAGTATGGTGATTCTGATGTGATTGATTGTCTCGACCGAAAATGTCCGACTGCTGTAGTAACGATGATTGGTGGAGATTTAACGGACTCCGACTGTACCTCCCGAGCATATCCGAAATACAAGAGGGATCCCAGTGACGCCCCTGCCGTATGTTTTAACATCTGTAGCTTTACTGTTTGTATTTGTACCAGGCATGTGTATATTTTTGTAATTCATCGCCAGTCTCTGTCTTTCAAAACAAGTTGTCTTCAAGGGTCTGTAAACGTTTGCATTTATTTCAAAGTTAAAGATAATATCACGTGTAATATGAACATTTGGTCATAGGAGTTGCAAATTCAGTTAGCAATTATATAGAACGTCACGGTTTTTTCAGAGTTTTTGGTATGTTTCTTACTACATATAAATTTTAAAAAAGTGTTTCCTCTAGCGTCAATGAAATTAAGGTCAGGGTCAGCTATACTGAGTGGCCAAAAGTATTGCAACAAACATGGCCGACGTCATCGCTGTACACGTCGTCTCGGTATTTATATTCTATTTTTATCGGGATAGATAACGTGTTGGAACATAAAATCCTGGGTAAACATTTACTTGGGTATGATTGTTGAGGGGAACCGTGAATAATTACGGAACAGCAGACGATTTCCAGTATTGTAACGAATGTAAATAATGTCGAAGAAAAAACAAGAGTTGTCATCCGATGTTTAAGAATTAATCGTAGATTTAAACTTAAGGGGATTGAATAACAACAAAATCAGCGAAACAATAGGAATACATTGATGTACTGTTGGGAGAATTTTAAAGACATTTAATGAATCGGAAAGTGTAGAAAACAACCGGAGATGTGGCAGGCCAAGACTGACTAATTAATGACAGGGGCGATCGTAAAATTTTCAGACTGGTAAAAACAAATAGGAGACAATCTCTACGTGATGTTACAACAGCTTTTAACACACAGCGTCTGTAAAAGTATCAAATAAAACGGTTCGTGTAGATTAAAACAGGAAGGCTACAGAAGGAGAAAAATTCAGAAGACTCTGACCATCAGTAAAGTGAATCGACAACGAGGAATTTTGTGGTGTAGAAATAAGAGACACTGGACAAATGAACAGTGGCAGAAAGTTATATTTTCTGATGAAACACAGGTGGTAATTGGACAAAATAACTCTGTTAGTTTATGGAGAAAGGCCTCGGAAAAGTGGAAACCATACTGCCTGAATCAGCGTAAATCGCCAGTCAAAGTAATTTGCATGTTTTGGGGATGTATAACTTACGATGGAATTGGTATAATTGTGCCTGTTGATGGTAATTTGAACTCACTGAAGTATATAGAATTACTTGATACTCATCTTTGGCCAGTAGTTGCAAAAGTTTTTGGAAATAGAACTTTTATATTCCAAGATGACAATGCTACCCCCATTCGTCAAGACAGACATCTGAATGGAAACAGGAAAATGGAATTCAGAAATTTACTTGGCTCGCACAATCCCCAGATCTGAACATTATAGAAAATGTCTGGCGTTGCATTAAAATTAAACTCAATCGAGAGATAGATCAGATCAAAAGTAAACAAGCCCTAATTGCTGCAGTGACCAGGATATGGAATGGCCTATCTCAAGTATATATACGAAGCCTGTATGCATAAATTCCGGCAAGATTACGCCAAGTGATAATACAGAAAGGTTATGCCACTAAATACTAACAAACAAAAGTAAGTACAATAATTATTTATTGTTATAATTGGTTTCGAAATATGCCTACTCAACTGATCAAGCAATGACGTCGGCCATGTTTGTTGCAATACTTTTGGCCACTCAGTGTAGTAACAGGGTACCAAAGAAAATTTAGTTATATTGTTATTTCAATTGTAAAAATTGTGTTCATTGTCCATCGGATGGACGGAATCACAACCATTCTGACACGCAAGAGATCGTCCTCGTGGTGTTCGATTAAAAATTATTCTTGTATGACCTGCCAAGACGACCAAATGCTTTGACATCGGATACTGGTTTTAGTTCAAAGCCGATCTAAAACAAAGTATGGACATTACGAAAGTCTTATCTGGTTTGATCTATATGTTGTTTTTTTGCCGGTAATAATTGATTAACACAACGGTTGTTTAAGACATGAGAGTGTGGTGTCATGTTGTGCGCTATTTAATTGCTATTTAATTGTGGATTCTTAATGGGATGAGTAAGTGTTATTTTATGAACAAGACATGCCTTTGCAATGCATGCTATATGATCAACCGTATCCTTTAAGTCTTAAGACGAGAGGGTATCTCACAACTCTTATCAAAGTTAAAAGGATAAACGTAAAAGCGTCAATCATCTGAGCCTTAACCACTCATAGACTGGTGGTCAAACTAATGCTAAACGTCATGCAGATGTATACCCTTTGAGGGTTTTATTGAAGGTTGTTTGGTCATTTGAACATTCATGTTTTAAATTGTCACCCAGCATTTTTCATCTTAATGACCCTAGCATTGCTAGAAATCAATTATTGGTGTTTTACCATTATTCTTTTAGGGGAGTGAAGTTACGTCTTTACCCGCCGATGACTTGTTTCCACCTGCTGTGAGTATTATTTGGCATGTGTCTTCGTATAATGCTGACCAGAGAGAGAGAGAGAGAGAGAGAGAGAGAGAGAGAGAGAGAGAGAACCATTCGAAATTTCAGGAAGATATTTTTCTACTTTCATTTCTGCTGGAATTCCCAGTCTTTAAAATAGACACATTGTATTTAACAAGGTTCATACGCACATTGTTTACAAATGCTTAGTATTCATAAGGAAATAGCTACCATAGCGATAGGCAAAGATATTAGTTTTGAAAGCAAAAACATTGGAAATGTAAATATTAATGAAATGCAGCCCGGGGTAGATTTATGTACAACCCTTATTAGAGACCTAGCTTACTAAATTATGATTGCCTATTACGCAAATTAACTCCTCCCCCATTATTCAATTTCATTTATACACTGTACTTGTAGCCTACGCCATTAATTTGAAATAATGGACCATACATACGGGGTAAACTTAATTAAAAAGTCACATTCATTCATGTAGTGAAAATTAGGATTATTTGAGTGTTTGCTTTATTGCTTCATGATTCTAAGCGGGTTAAATTTGTATGAAAGGAAACTAAGTCTTTACATTTCCGTATGCATATTGAGTTACAGCATATTGTAAACAGGCTCGTAATGAAGGAAACCCAAACTTTCAATTGGTGAAATAATTACAATGTGCATGTATGTTTTTTTGTTTTAAAATTCATTTCATGCAGCTATGTGCAAGTGAAAATTGGCAGTAAATTTCATGAAATTTTTTGCTGAAAATCATTGTTTTGTTTTTCTCCAGTTTTCGTTGTTTTCAGTAATGTTAACGTTTAACTTTACATCCATTTTAAATTGTTCAGTTCTTTAAACAAATGTAGAATGTCATTCTACATTGCATGTTACAAAAACTGGCTATATTATTTTTTTTTTCAGAACTGGGGTGCCGGTTCCACTAGAAGTTAAATCTGAGGACAAATTGCATTATCCTGAACTTCATTGTTTTCTTTTCTTTGCTTCAAATGTAGTAAAAATTTAATTGCAGAAAACATCTTTGTATTTATTATGAAGCTGCATTTTACAGACCTTGACATGGGTCACAGTGTACGTTTCAATAAATACGTGTGTTTCTCTCCATTGAAATATCACCCTTTGACGCAGACAAATTGTGAAACAATTTTTCAGTTCAATGTGAAAAGTAAGTTGGGTTTTTTTTTTTGAGGAGGTAAAATAAAATCCCAAAAGTTTATACCGACATAATACTGGAAAGTGTAAGTGTTTACATTTATTGTAGCTTTCAAAATAAGATAGGATTAATGAGAAGTATTGGAATGTCTTCCTTTTTATCAATTTTGAAAATTCTTTCAATACAATGCTCTCAAAGGCTTCATCATCCCAGTAAATATACATGACACCACCTATGAGATACTCTTGTTTCCAATATCACGACTCCTATCACTATTCTTGATAGCACACCAACATATGTAGGTAAGCATTTTCAGTTTCTTGAAGAACTTTCAGATTTCATTCACAAGAAGTAAAATAGAATTATGATAAAAACTGACAAATATGGCATTAACCTTTAACACTACGAATTTTCTATAATTCACCTTGAAAACCCTTAAGAACCTACATGTTTTAGCAGTGTATAGCATTACTGAAAGTTTTAATTAAATACAAAGTAAGAAATGAGGGTTTTCTCTAGCTTTTGAACTCAAGGTTTCTCAGAATAGTACCTTTTAATGTTGACCTTGAATATCACTACGATCCCATGGTTAAATCTTTATAAAAATCTCATTGCTTGTATTTAGAGTGAAATGCAGGTAATAAAGTTTCTACATAAGGGATTTGACCTTTTCCTTGACTTTAGCGTTTGTACTTTTAAAAACCAGTTGGAACCACGATATCTTGACAAAAAAGATTGTGATTGATTGATTAAATATTGTTTAACTTCCCGCTCGAGACTTTTTCACTCATATGGAGACGTCACCATTGCCGGTGAAGGACTATAGGCCTATACTCGGTGCGTACGGCCTTTGAGCAGAAATTAGTTTTTAAACAACAACAAATTATTCATATAGTTTATGAATAATTTGTCACATAAAATTGCTGATTTGCTAAAATAATTATTAGTTCTGCTTCGCAAAAAGACATACATATTTATAGATAATGTTTATGTTTCAATTTAGGACAAAATTTGTAATAAATCACTAATATATTTTTATGCATGCTTTATTACAATTATAAAAATTTCGGAATTAAAAGGTCGTGACCTATACGTTAGGATTGATATAACAATTTTTAGGATAATCACTGTCTCGCCATTGGAAAGAGAGATTTTCGAACATTTTTATTGCATGATATTTAAAGTTGAAGACTAAAGCGTGTTCAAAAATGCGTTGATATGATTACTTCTAAGCTATTTTTTTAAACCAATATTTATGTATATATTTTAACTAGGGCATCATATTGAAATAAGTTCTTCCTCGGTTTCGTTGTGTAAGTCTACATGTATTTTGAACTTTATGCGAAAATGGGGGCCATAAAGGGCCCTTGTCCTACATATACACTGTACATTATCCTATTAAAGTTGATGTTGCGATCAATATCAATAGGAAGAACAGATTGTACATCTAAGACTGACAGCACCTTTCCCATAAGAACATGACCATTGAACCATGTAACCCCCTCTGTATTTCCCATAACAAAATTAATGTTTATGGGTATTTGTGATTTCATACATTAGTTAATTTTTGTTACTCTATACTGTAGTGTTGTAGTATAAGACAGTAAGTATAAACTGACGACATACATTGATATATTGATCTTAAACAACACCGATTTTGCCGGGGAAATAACAGAAAAGTGGGGGGTGGGGTACAAAGTCCAGTATGCCCTTCTCGAAAATAAATTATATTTGTAAATTCCAGTTTCCCATTATATAACATATACATGGCTGTTCTGAAAAAGGACGCTCTGCGTGATCAACTTGTAAGATACACTGTACCACCTCCTCCTCGTGAATCAAAATTAAATATACTGTGTCCAACTTCGAGACGAATTTGATTTGGTTGTACATGTTAAATCATCGTATCATTATATTGTCTCCATGTCACTAAGATTTCGATTTGTATCATATGCAACAATTTAAAATGATCTTGGAAGAAACGAGATAAATAATTTATTAAATTGAACATCAGCTGTGGGAGCCTGCACAAGTATAAATACATATGGTAACAATCATTATTAGCACTTTGTAAAGAGTATGCATCAGATTGACACATTGCACAATAATGCCCAGCTGCAACTTGTTAGTGTCTCAAAATCCGAAGTGTCAGTGAAACAGTTGCTTCGTTACACACCGCTGTGTTCTCGCTTGAGGTAAGCTCTGGTATAGCACCCACAGTCCCGGTATTTATCGGTCCTCTCCAGGGACCTAGGTCTCTGTAGAGGACACCTGATAGCGCCCTGCTTCGACGGACGGTCCCATAGTCTGTAAAAGCTACCCAGTTTCAATCCGTCCATAATACCAAACTGAGTCTCGAATGACTCGCCGCAAATACTACATCTGCAGTCGTCATGAAAACAGGACGTTGAATTTTGAAGTTGGTCACAAGAATTCGATTTTCCGGATTGCTGACAGCGGATACGTTGGTTGTCTTTTTCGTCCAAACGACGTAGAATGGAAGAAGTAGATGAAGTCATTAAATCTTTGGCATGTATCTTCCTGGCGAGTGTTTCTCGGTATGAAACATTAATCGGGCTTCTTTGGTGTTCCCTTTTGTTTTTTCGCACGTCTTCGAGCGCCCCCCTTGGCGGCAACAATCGTTGTGGCATCTTCTGTCCGTGAGGTTTAACTGCTTCAGCAAATTAGCTTGAACTCGAAACATGCCTCCTTTTCTCTATATATACACCGAATCTTGATGACATACAGAAGACTGATTGACGCAATTCGAAGTATTTTGTAGGTGTCTATACTAATTATCAATAATTACCCAACCAAATACCGGGGATCGGACATTTAAATTTCAAAACGATATAACCTTGTTATGTACATTTTCACATTCTAATGTCAAAATGTTCCTTGTCGGAGATAAATTAAATCAATGATATCCTGTATAAACAACATGTCACTGATTCTGAGACGATAAATTCATTTTCAGCTAATGTCAATATTTGATATAGAAAGAGTAACCGATATTTTTAAAACACACAGTACAGACCGTGACGCAGAGCTGTTTTGATTCACATAACTGGCACAATTGGTTATATGATGTAAACGTTATGGAAAAACAATTTTACATGTTCGTCTTTGCTTTATTATGACACTTACAGTATAGAAAATAACAAGCGTTCCACAAACGGTACATAATACGCCCGTAAAATGCTTACATAGGGTGTTTTTCTAAAGCCATAATTTGTAGAACTTTGTTTCAGGTACAAATGTAGTACCAGCCATCATCAGGCTGTGACATACTTTAGTTGCCTTGTATGAATAAAGAGTCTTAGCCTAAACTATGACAAGAGGTAGATACAGATAGACAAACCAAATGTTTTGTGTGTAAAATATTTCCCAAAGTTTGACCAAGTTCAACAACCTCTGAATATTTAAAACATCAAAGAAAGAAAATTAAAAATTGTTGAGAAATAAAATCTTTGCACTATGCACATCTTCAAATTATTTACAAGGGCCTCCGTGGCCGAGTAGTTAGAGCATCACGCTCAGAATCACACGGTCTCTCACCTCTGTCGGCGCGGGTTCGAATCCTGCTTGCGCTGGTAAGTGAGAAAGTTTCCCAGTTTACTTTCGGAAGGTCGGTGGTCTCTTCCCAGGTGCAATGTACATTGTATTTGGGATCTCTCTTCCACCAATAAAAACTGGTCGCCACCATATAACTGATAAATTGTTGAGTGTGGCTGAAAACATCAATAAATCATTGACAAATATCCTAGCTTCTAAACTGTGAGAAGAGCTTAAAGGGGAAAGAAACCCAATTTTTTTTATATAGAATAAATAATAGGATTAATTATATGATAAAGATTTGCCATACTATTCTGTTGATATTGGGCCTAGATAAGCTTAAGTACTAATTTGAAAATGTTAAAAATTGAAATTCCCGCTATCTATAGAGGCTGCCATGATGTGGAACTCTTTTGTATTCAAGACCACAAAAATCAATAAGTTTGACGTCACACCGTCTATTCCGGGTTTGATGAGATTCTAAGATCAAGGACCCCCCCCCCCCCCCCCCCCCCCCGAATAAGCTACACGAGTTGATTTAATTATTTTTTTCTTGAAAATATTTCTAATGAATGTCAACAACGTCTTGCATACCCATAAAGTCCTAAATAATTCAAAATAAGCCCTTTGAAAAAAACAATACCCTTACTGGTTATTATAACAGAAATTATAATAACCAGTGAGGGTATTTTTTTTAAAGGGCTTATTTTGAATTACATGTATTTTGGACTTTATGGGTACACAAGACGTTGACATGCATTAGAAATATTTTCAACAAAAAAAATTCATTAAATCAACTCATGTAGCTTATTCGGAATGGGGTGGGGGGGGGGGGGTCCTGAACCCAAGCACCTGTGAAATCATCAAAGTTGTGCATGTGGTAGATTTTACGAACAAATAGGTTGATGCCTTCCTGGCAAGCACTTAAATACACTAATGCGAAGGGGAAATGTGAATAAAGGTTGGGTTTTTTTTCTCTCGAAATTCCCGACTCAACCAAGTCATTTGAAAAGAAAAGACTACGTAAACTGTGGATCCATCATTTGCGTAATGACAAGTTGATGTTCAAGACATTTGTATGAAGAACGTTTACCGTCTGCCTAGTCTACGACTCGACCGAACGTCTTCTTTTCTCAATTTCTTCTTGCGAAAGAACGGGCTCAAATCTATACGGCTCCAAACTTAATTGTTCGTGACTTGTCATGTTTACAGTGTTGCTGATGAAATAAACCGGAATAGATGGTGTGACGTCACAAATTAAGCTTCAATGGTCACTCTCTTAGCGGCGGGTAATTTAAAATACATGATAGATTAATATTGATTTAATTGTTAATCAAGGATTTTTGTTGTTAAAGACCGTCATTTACGATATCAGTAAGTAATACTTTATTCATAAAAGCAAATATGTGGTTAGGGTTGTCTTTCCCTTTAAAAGACAAACCATGTCCTTTAACTAATACATTGTATATCTTTCCAAAACGGAATAAGTTCAACAACCTGTAATTATCTAAACCAAAATTGAGGAAAATCAAAATCATTGCCACATGCACATCTTCCATACAAATACCCTGTAAAATGAAAAGGTCCTCACTTGTAAACTGTGGAAGGAAAAACAGACAAATCATGTACGATCTATGTAATAATTCCTCAAAACTGAATTAAGTGCAATAATCTGTAATTGTCTCAAATATTGCAGAATATCAAAATCCTTGCAACATGATCTACAGAGATCCACCAAGAGGCTATATAGCAAGGAAACAGAGAGATAAAATTAGAAACAGAAAACCACGGACGGACAGACGTACAGCCATCGCTGTACCCTAATACGGGCGTATAAAACTACAATGTAATATATCCACCTTTTTGATATTATTAGTGTTTTTATATGTATATTATTAGTGTTTTATGTGTATATTATTAGTGTTTTATATGTATATTATTAGTGTTTTTTATATGTATATTGGCTGGGATCAATCTGTGTAATTTACATGTTTATTTGCTCATTTACAAACCTAGTCATTACTAAAGGGTTGTTTGTATTAAGTTGTCCCAGCCAATTAATTTTGTATATTTTGGTCGATTACATCCTATTGTTTGAACTCGTTTTATTACGTCATTTGTTTGATCATGATGTTCACTTAAAATGTTGTGTTTTTCATTAGACATCTCATTGATTATCCAATCACAAAATGTGAACTACGGAATGCCAATCTAATTAAAATTAATGTTAGATCCGCTCGCGTACTCTTATGTATGCGAGTACGCGAGCGGATCTAACATCTAATTTTAATTAGATTGACGGAATACCAGACTTATTTGCTCGTATACGAGATTTCTATTTCAAAATTGCGGAATATAAATAACTGACTGCTGAGTGCCATTATGAGAACATGGACGGATCACTACGTACGAGCGCAACATATATTTAGTCTCTAAAAGGTATGCTAAAAGTCGGGGTGAATTTCTCTGCAAGTTAAAGAACATTACGGTTTTTTTTAAAACCACATCTTCAAAACATTAATCAATCAATCTTCAAAACATAATGAAAGTAATTACAACAAAAGCTTTTGCATTTTATTTCGTTGAAACTAAAGCAAACATATCGATGTACATTGTATTGCGTTGTATACGTTAAAGATGAATGGAGTTCTCCCACTTTATATTTACTGTGGCAAGTGTCTCCCTTCATTTAGAAGAATTATCTAAAAGTTATTTTTTGCTTGTATGTGAATGTACATATGTCGGTTACTGTAACAAGTAGACTAGCAAAAATGTTTTATACACGTATTTTAAAAACATTAGGATAACTACATTTGAATACTAGTGCATTGTTTAGTCATATTACACTATATTATACAACTTCCCATATTTATGTAGCAATATTCTACTATCACCTGCATATAGTGTTAATATCTCTTATATATAACTGATTCGATACGCACTGACCACGTAAATTTACAGTTTGTTGAAAAATTTGTTTTCCCCGTCGTTGTTGGCTGAAATGTTGCATCCAATTCTTAATTGTTGATAGAGCATCCCAAAAATATATGTTAAAATTATTTATAGTTATACATTTACAAAAGCATCAATAATTAATAATGTCAATATGTCTTTAGTTAATGTATACGTAAAATCATCGACGGGATCAATTCGTTTTGTAGACACTTTAAGATGGAAAATTAAATATTTGTCATCAATTGTCAGGTAGTGTAGATTCCAGTTTATTCAAATCATGGCCCTGGAGGGCAGAGTGGGGCCACAACTTGGGATCAAATTTTTTCATGGCAATATATGAAGAAATTGTTTAAAGATATTATCATACCAGAGCTAGCAGGTCCATGATTAATCATATTAATATGCAACCATTTTCCGGTACTGCCGATTAAGTTTCTTTAAATCATATCTCAGGGGTGGGTGGGTTAGGATGGGGCTTCAATAGTGGATAAAATTTGAGAATGGAAACAGTAATCAAAAGCCACTGTATGATTAGTCTTATTGATATGCAGGCATTTCAATGTGGTACAATCATTATGTATTTGACTACGGTTAGGCTTCAAAGTTTGACATGAGCTCGAATACCTGCATATAGGAAATCTGAACAAAACAATATTTTCAAGAGTAGCAGGGACATTAATCATTTCAATATGCAAACGTTCCCAAGCTTTGTGAATTCAGTATTATATAATCCCTGAGGTAGAGTTGGGGCTGAAATGAGGGATCAAATTTTACAAAATACAAATGTACATGAATATGAGGGCATCTTTGATAAAATCGTTTCTAGAAAATCAAGGCTTCGTTAGTCCTATTGATATTAAAACATACTTATGTTAACATACTTATGTTGGGGTTTGGTAAAGACATAAACCATGTGACTAGGATGAGATCATTATATGGGGTCAAAATTTGTCATGGGATTAATGAGGGCAAACATCTTCTGATGAAGAACACTGCTGGGTCAAAATGACTCAGGTGAGCGTTGTGGTCCAAGGCACGCTTGTATACACCTGTCTTAGACGGCATGGGATATACAGTAGTACCGTACATCGATGTCAACGTTTGTCCGTTCAGGGATTTTTGTTTCTACAAAAATGTGTTTCCATTTCAAGCCAGTTCTTACTGTGTAGCTTCTCTGTGAATCACTCTGGATCTTGTTGCAGTTTCGATCTCTCTTGTTGGAGGTTTGCCACCTTGGATTTTTCAATTTTTGAAAATTTATGTTATATGAAAGGTACATGATTTGTCCGCCCAACTCTTTCCACAGACTTCAAGTTAGGACATTCTTATTTTACAGTGTTTGTATGGGTATTGAAGATGTGCATAGAGTAAGGGTTTTGATTTTTTTTTTCAATCATAGAGAAAATAACAGGTTGTTGAACTTAAGTCAGTTGAGAAAATATTATGAAGGGAGTACTTACATGGTTTAATAAAAAAAAAAGAATGGTCCATTTAACATCTCTCAGATTTGAAGCTAAGGCCTCTGTAAACAGTCTAACAATTTGCACATTGCAAGGATTTTAATTCCCAACAATTTTCTAAATTTTCTTTCATGTTTTGGGAAAATGTTTTACACACTGAGTCAATTTTTTTAAAAGAATTATTCTACACTCAGCTGTTGGATTGCCTATCTACTTCCTGTCACAGTTTTTGAGCTGGGACCTTATGTAACAGCTTGATGATGATACTACCCAAAGTACAGTTTTACAACTTTTGGCATTTTAATTTTCATTATATTTGCCAATCTCATATAACTCAAAACAACACAGAGAGGATACAATACAATGTTAAACAAAGAGCTTATATTGATCAAACCAGAATGGGTAACTCTTCTGAATCATAAATTGAAAAATCAAAACAAGGACAATTCTGTCAATATGCTTTGTGCATACAGAATGCATTACATTCGACCCAAAACAGCATGCAATACAAAATAAATGAAAAACAAGGCCTTCCTCCAGTTCCACTTAACTGTTGTACTAAGTTTCATTTCAAATCGATGCAACGCTTTTCAGCTTTAAGCTAAAAATGTTGACATATCAGATAAAGAGATGTATAAGATATCCGATAAACAGGAGTATTATACACCCATCAATGTTTTTGATACTGTTGATTTCACAAAGTGTGGTCCGATTTTCTGGATCACCACACAGTGGTTCAGTATCTTCAGAAACTGATGACGTCACAATGCATCAACAAAACGTTTTTTGTGGAAAAGTTCGACCGCGTCACAAACAATACTGCGTACACAAAATATAATTTCACTGTATGTCTGTGTTTTTGATCATTTGGATTACATTGTACATTTATTATCTTATAAATATGGATTTAAAAATACATACAGGGTATATAATAGATTTATCATTACTTCAGCAACTTTATCCAAAGAGTTTGATCACGTCTCGTTGACGAGCGCGGATTATCAGATCCAACTTGACGATTTTGTGATCAATCTCCCAACTCTTACAAGCAATACAAAATAGATAGTTGGACAAACACGTACACCTCGACACACCAGAAGTGGGATCAGGTGCCTAGGAGGAGTAAGCATCCCCTGGTGACCGGTCACACCCGCCGTGAGCCCTTTAACTTGATCAGGTAAACGGAGTTATCCGTAGTCAAAATCAGTGTGCCAACAACGGTCTAACAATCGGTATGAAACACGTCAGACGGTATTTGATCCAATGATAGGATGTATTGGCAAACTAGATCGTTATAACGACCATAGAATTTGCGAAATGCTGACTTAAAACGAGACTGTTGAATCCTCTGTACCATCAACTTGTTTGTCAGTAGCTTGCCTCGATATAAAAACTGACCACACAGAACAAGCTCTTGCGTATCGAATCAGTTGAGATATGTAAACACCATATGCAGGTGATAATGGAATATTGTTACATAAATATGGGAGGGGCCTCCGTGGCCGAGTGGTTAGAGCATCACGCTCAAAATCACACTGCCTCTCACCTCTGGTCGGTACGGGTTCGAATCCCGCTCGCGCTGGTAAGTGAGAAAGCTTCCCAGTTTACTTTCGAAAGGTCGGTGGTCTCTTTCCAGGTACATTGTGTCTGGGTTCTCTCTTCCACCAATAAAAATTGGGTGCCACCAGATAACTGAAAAATTGTTGAGTGTGGCGGAAAACAGCAAACAATCAATGAATAAATCATAAATATGGGAAGTTGACGATGGAGAAACTGAAATCACCCCGTTTGTGATAAAGTTGAGTTGTTAGTATGCCATCAAATATGAATGACTCCTACCTGCAACCACGCTTTGATACGCGGTGCTGGTGAACAAAAACCCTCTGGCTGAAATAACAGTACTAGCTTACGTTAGATATTAAACAAAAACAAGAAATAACAAATACTTAAATACAACACAAAACAAGCGCTCTGAAAACTATATGCATCCGCTAAGGTAGAAAAGATGCGGCAGGGCGAGAATATTCTTATGCGACTTGCACTCTGATGTTATCCACTATAGAGCGGTGCCCTATGCGGATCGTTCCTACACAAAATTAACCTTCAAATCTTCACCACCTGCATTTCAGTGGCTGAATTAGGCACAAATCATGTAGTCCTTCAATAGCTAAATTTTCTACGTAGTCTTTGCAATTTAGAGAATAGGCAAAAATAGGTCATTTGTGACATCATAGAAACAAATACACAGGAAGTCAAATGTTTTCGATATGCATTGGTTCATTTTTGCTTCAGCAAGTTACCTTTATATTTCAATGTTTTGTTGGGGAAATACAGAGTCATTGAGCAATTGTTCTTCATTAAAGTGTGGTGTGTCCTCGAGTAAATGTTTTAAAAATGCATAATATAATAATGCATATGAAAAAATTATGAAAGCACAAGAAAGTAAAATGCTCGTTTATTAAGCTTGAAACAAATATAGTATTGTTAAGATGTGTTTTCCTTTGGTAATTAATCTCGGGTGGACCCAGCTCCCCAGCTCTGAAATATGAAACCACTTTTTGATTCATGTAATGATTGAAGAATTATTACATTAAATGAAGCAGTATTTAAAATGTCTCAATATCATACTTGGATATAAACGACCAAATTAAATTGAATAAGATTTTTTTTAAAGATTGAATGGATATTACAAACAAGCTTATGGTATTTTCCATCTCAATTATCAAAACGGGACTTTTCTCTACTTGATAATTACAAAGATAGGTCATAAAATACTCACTGCGGGTGGAAACAAGTCATCTGCAGGTAAAGACGTAACTTCCGTGTCCTAGTAAAATAATGGTAATACATCAATTTCCGGGAAATGTAAGAACCAAGCTGTTTTCTTAATTGTGGAAAATATTCCATGAAATGTTAGATAATTTTACAACACAGAGCCGTCCAAATACTGTGGTTTCATCGATATTCCTTGGAAAGAGGTGTGCATCTGAGTATAATGGAATATTCATTGAAGTGTATTGCCTTCATTACGATGTTTACTCAAGAATGCAAATCCATGAATGTATTTGAATAAAACCACGAAATGTCCTCCAACACTGATAAAACTAAAACATGACGAAAACCTCAAATGATTCGTATTTGATACAATGTTATCGATAGCTAAATTAATTATTTGATATTGATACAATGTTATTGATATCGAAACTAATAATTCGATATTGATACAATGTTATCGATATTGAAACTAATGATTCGATATTGATACAATGTTATCGATATCTAAATTAATTATTTGATATTGATACAATGTAATTGATATCGAAACTGATAATTCGATATTGATACAATGCTATTGATATCGAAACTAATTCGATATTGATACGATGTTATCGATATTGAAACTATTTATTCGATATTGATACATTGTTATCGATATCGTAACTACAGCGTGTCTTGGCCATGACTTAATCGAATCGTATGAGCTCAAACAGCCGGTTTTTATGATTGATTAATGTAGCATTTAAACAATACTTTTCAACTACAAAGTTTCCCTTGCTGTCGATATTGTATCGGTAATGATTCATAGTCGTTTGGCAGTTGGTTCTAATTCCCCGTTTTACTGTGCCTGTTGTGTGCTCCTGTATTATTATGTAGGAGTAATTTGCGCTTGTAAAGTTTTCCTGGCTGTCAATTTGGACGATATTACACCTATTCATGGTCATTTAGAAGATGGTCGTCATTGCCCGTGCTTCTCTCGATATTTTATACTTTTGTATATGTGGAGTAATTTGAACTTGCGAGGATTTCTTGCTGTGTTTCTGCCTGTATTTTATACTTTTGTATATGTCGGAGTAATCTGAACTTGCGAGGATTTCTTGTTGTGTTTCTGCCTGTATTTTATACTTTGTATATGTCGGAGTAATCTGAACTTGCGAGGATTTCTTGTTGTGTTTCTGCCTGTATTTTATACTTTTGTATATGTCGGAGTAATCTGAACTTGCGAGGATTTCTTGCTGTGTTTCTGCCTGTATTTTATACTTTTGTATATGTCGGAGTATCTGAACTTGCGAAGATTTCTTGCTGTGTTTCTGCCTGTATTTTATACTTTTGTATATGTCGGAGTAATCTGAACTTGCGAGGATTTCTGTCTGTTTATATCATATCGATATGGAATCATGATCATTTAGCAGTTAGTGAGTTATCGCACTTGTTGTTACAGCGGATTTTAAAATATTTCATATATGTATGAATACGTTTTGTTTAGATTTGTATATTTGTCTGTCAAATCAATAATAAATCGTAAAATCAATTTTTAAGAGTGATTGGAATATAGGGATATAAATACGTTTTAATAATTAGAATTATAGTACCGTCATGTTCATTTCGAGTCAAACTTTTGAACTTCAAAACAAATTTTACGGATCACTATCGATACGAAATCATTTTGTCTCTATCGATGTTATCAACATATCACTCGGTCTTTTACATTGGTATCAATCTGCTTCAGTTTCAAAGAACGATCGATATCGAAACAACGATCGATATTGAATTAGGCCTATATTGTTGATATCGACATTGCAATCCGTTGTGCATATAAGGTATCCACTACTTTCACTTACAAATTTACAAATCACATTCGAAAGCAATAATACTGTCTTGGACATGCATGGTGTTTGGCGCACATTTAGAGGGAGAGAAGGGTCCAACCCCAATCCCGCCTCTTTTGCAATTGGTAGAATTTTTTTTAAAATGTTGCTTATTCTTATGCACTTCCAGTTGTAAAATTTGAAGTGTTAGTCCCCGGTATAGATAGCACACTCTGGGGAAAAATTGCATATGGTGAATCCCACTCCCCTGGGAAAAGATTCTAGATTATTTCATGAACCTGCGCTCACAGCATACGATACATGTACAAAATGTAGCACTGTCAACATACGTATACTTTTACTAGTGAGAAATATGATTTTCATTTGATAACATTTGTGATGTGTTCCCATCTTAATAGAATAGCTTAATTTAAAAAAGGAATAATTTATCACTATACATATGTACATGTAGGTATTTTCATTTCAATTATCGAGAATTAAAATATTACATTGTATAGCTTTAAAATTGTGCAATGCATTCAACCAAACCACATGACGTATCCTCTTTTACTTTTATAAACGCAAAAAAAAAACCACACACACACACACACACAGAGAGAGAGAGAGAGAGAGAGAGAGAGAGAGAGAGGCACTAAATTACAACTCAAAGGTTTGTATAAATATAATGTTAAACATACGTCAGATTCGTCAATGGGATCCCTCTTGTATTTTGGATATGCTCGGGAGGTACAGTCGGAGTCTGTTTTATCGCCACCAATCATCGTTACTACAGCAGTCGGACATTTTCGGTCGAGACAATCAATCACATCAGAATCGCCATACTCTCGAACATGCATGAGTTTGAAAAAGACAGCCCTATAATGTATATTTAGTAAAAACACATCATTTCCCCCAAAAAGAAATTATTTAATTGAAATTATTCAGAAACTCAAGTCTCATGAAATAATGAACGATTCCTACCCGGCGTCTGAATCTACAAAGTAATCTGTGGGATTTGTACTGTTATTAAGGTCCTCAATAGTGGTCAAGGCCTTTCCTTTCTTCCATTGTCCCCATTTACCACTTGCTGCGAGTCCCAAGAATTTCACACGAATTGTAGAATCTCTGGGCACACAGAGTCCGACACGTGTAAATTTTGTTCTATATATAAAATATGTTGTTTTAAAACTTCCAAAGGGCTGTGCAAAATACAACTTATCGCATATCTATATATCTATATGTATATGTAAAACTTATACGGTACCAATTTTGATGCACAAGATGCGCATTTCGACAAATAATGTCTCTTCCATGTTACACAAACCGAAATTTTGGAAAGTCGAAATAATAATAAATTTGTAAAAACGAAAAGGAAAACTAGAGTGCCAAATACTGGAGCCAAACCCGTCCAAGGATAGAGCTATGCATGAGGGAGATAGTCCTTAATTTTGAAATGAATTTCTAAAGTTTATCCCAGCAGTTAAATATACATCTGTATTTTCAAGCTAGTAACGAAGTACTTAGCTACGTGGCTGTAGAGACCCTCGGGAACTAACAGGGGTGGTAACGTAAAACTTATACGGTACCAATTTTGATGCAACAGATGCGCATTTTGACAAATAATGTCACTTCAGTGATGCTCAAGCCGAAATTTTGGAAATTCGAAATAATAATAAACTTGTAAGAGCTAAATAGAAAACTAGAGTGGCAAAAACTGGAGCCAGATTCGTTCAAGGATATATATAAAGCACTAAAATGACCAAAGACACGAACAACCAAATTGTCAAATTTCGGGGATGACCCGTTTACATAAATATGGCTAATATAGTAACAGAGAATGACAAAACAACGCAATAATTCATCTAGCACTAAAACTACACTAAATCTACAGATGTATTTACACCAGAGACTACATTCTTTTGTTGTGGACTTGATATTATATGTTAATTATTTCTTTGAAACAAATAAATCGCTCGAATTAAAGGGGCATAAGAAAACAATTTGATTTGAAAGCGACAGAATGATCCCATAATTTTACGTGTTCATTGAAGGTTGACATAACTTAAACCTGATGTATATTCTATGACTGCCCAGTAACAACCCCTACCCCACAAAAATATGATATGCTGGATTATGGGGACTCCCTTCCAATCCAAAACCAGACTTATCCAAAGTATAAAGTCGATGAGAGAGTGAACTTTTCACAAAACCTACCTTTACAATAAGATAGATTTTGAAATAGATTATATTCATACATATTTCCATTGTTGTATCTATACATAATTATGTTCACGGATGGGACGTTGAATCGCGTTCCGTGTCAGGGATCATAACCTCTACGAGAAGCAAAACAGCGTTTTCGTGGTAGTGTTCAATATCATAGTAAGCTTACTACGAGCCACCACAATGACGTACAGTGTACAACCTTCAAAAAGGAAAACCGATTCCACTTGAAAGCCGATATGTGACTAAAATGTCGTCAATCCGGCTTATACCTCTAAACAAACAAAAATGTCAATAAGATGTTCACCCCCCCCCCCCCAACCATATACTGTATCGCATACCAAACCCCGAGATCATTAGTCATTGATTTCAGATTACGTGTTACTACGCGTTATTACGCAGCTAGATTGTGCATCCAACAAAATGATCAAATAACCTAGAAAATGTGTCTGACTATCAGTGTACATTCATCAATACCTACTTAGTGAAGCCAAGCCCTGAGAATTTTACGGACGTCGGTAAGTTTCCGTTTAGTTTCGCCAAATAGCTGTATTGGCCGCCTAAAATGACCATAAAAGGGGCCTGTTTTTTGGCATCTGACTGAATGGGGTTGTCAGGAAGATCGTCTCTATAAATGGAAACATCTTTGGCAACCGTTTTCTTTGCCAACCACGATAGACGCACCTGTGATATATAATAAAACAGTATATAATATCACAGTTAACAACACTGCGATTATTGGTTGGGAACATTCGCTTGGGGAAAACGTCGTGGGTTCGAACCCTATTTGCGACAGAAAAGAGTAAAAAAAAAAAAAAAAAAAAAAAAAGATAGCTTCTGCTCTTTCTCCATGCACTTATCACTAGAAGTGAAAGTTATAAACTCTTGATACGGTGTTCTCTTTCACCCCCTATTGCACTGGAATATAAGAATGTAGATCCTGGATGGGCTGTAAATAAAGAATTAACCAATAGCATAAACTATTATAACACTTCACTATTATAGAATCAGGTTTCATAATTCATTTTATTTTACAATATTACTGAAAGATATCTATGAAAGGTGAAGATAACGAACAGTGATCAATCTCCTAACTCCTATAAGCAATACAAAATAGATAGTTGGGCCAATACGAACCCCTGGACACACCAGAGGTGGGATCAGGTGCCTAGGAGGAGTAAGCATCCCCTGTCGACCAGTCACATCCACCGTGATTTATGATTTACTTGAACAGCATAGTTCACAATTTGTTTTGTACACGTATGACTATACTTTCCTAAACCTGGTTAATACTTGTAAAAAAGGATTCAGTACAATGAAAATTAATTATATTAACCTGGCCAAATTCATCTCCACATGGCATCATTTTCCAGTTATTTCTTTGCAAACAATTGGGTGTCATATGGAAAGGGAGGTCTTTAACAATTTGAGCGTTTGCGCTGTAAACCGACCCATCTGCATCTCGGAAGGTACCAATCAAATCTCCATCCAGACCAGAGAAGCCATTGTCTGTAGCGTTTCCATCAAATACTCGGTTACCCTCGGATGGCTGTGAAAATCAAATTTTATTTGCAGTCAATTTTTTTCTTCTTTTCTAACTGACGCGAAAAAGTAATTTAGGTATACTGAGACATTACACATTTCATTTATAAGTACACTCCGTGCTTGAAAATGTCAGTTTTATAAATATTATTAAATACATACTAGAACATTACAAACTATTTCGACCGGTTTTAACAGAAACCTGGACGCATTTATCTAGCGATTCATATGGGGAAGTTTCTAGTATACCGGTCCCCAATAGCACGCGACTGTGCATGAGCAGTTATTCCCCTTGCCGTTGCTAAGCAGACTAAACACACCGCCATTTGCATATTCGCTTCGGGATGCTGAGACGTGAAACTTGCCAATGTTTCATGCAATACAGTTTAATAGAAAGCCCAGTGGCTTTTGGGTGTAATTAAGCGGGGTCTTGGGGCGGCAGCCCCCGATAAGTCAACCTGATCATGTGAGTCTATTACATAGATTTAAAAAAAAAATAAGCAAGGATGTTTGGGCCAACCCCCATTTCGGAAGTGTCCGTGGGATAAAATGTCAATTATGCCTTAACGTTTTACAAATTTTTTTTCTCTCCCAGTGTCGTACTTACTAAAACATTTTTCGTAAAATAGCAAGAATCAATATCCTTTCTCAATCCCAGATGAAATTCAGTTTGCTTACATCAACATAAGTGACGAGAATATTCAGGGGAATTTCCTAAGATAACGCACACGTGACACTTTCCTAAGATAACGCACACGTGACACTTTCCTAGACAACGAATTCTATTTTGAAACAGAAACTTTACGTCTTTTTGCATTCTGATTTTATTTCGAATTTTAAAAAACTTTAATGAAAAACCAGTTTTTTAAACCTCAGTTTACACAAAGAATTGAATTGTGGGCTTAATTTTGCCCTTTTAACGATTTTACCGATCGCGTATATATATAAATACTAAACCGCCTTCGGCGGCACTTATTTTAGCGCGCCATATTATGGGGACCGGTATACTAAAAGTGTTCCTCCATATGAAATCACGTTTCACACAGCATTAAGATTTTAGCGGCACTTTTGATATATATAACATAACTTCCGATTTGTGCATGAAATCTGTGTAGGGTACTGCCGACATCTTCAATTTTTTGTGACCAATGACAAATTAAAATCCTTTGAGACCATACTCCTGTAAAAAAGGCTATCATTATTAATCATCTTAGAGATTTCACCGAGGGTAAATGTAGCGAACACAATCGTCTGTCATCACATCCTCTACCCAGTTCTTTTGATCACTCGCGAAAGTATGACGTCATCATTTTTGCATCGCATGATGGGGCTAGAAAGTTGTTACGATATTTGCTTCAGTATTTATAAAGGCTTACGCAGAACTCGGTATTCATATGTGCGCGAATAATCCACGAGTGTATAGATACTGATGGCTTAATTCTTATTATGTCGCCACATGCTCTCGCTCGCCTACACTTTTGGGAATACCTCTATCATTCATGCATAAATTAATCTAGACATTGGTATGCACATGTAAGATGTATGTTTCATATCTTCAATACACGTGGCATGTGTAACAAACAGTGATACCGATTTCTTATTTTCTAGGGAATAACTACTTTAAAATCATTAATTCAAGTAGTCTCGACTATATATGACACACATAAAGATCATTAGTAAACATACGTCTGCAAATCCGAACTTGAGTCCATCGACCGCGCTGATTGGTGAACTGTGACCATCGTTATCTCGCTGAAAACCCAGAGCACCGGATTTGTAGTTGTCTGTGTCGGCGAAGTCCCCAAACCACGTGTCAGAAACATACACAGGGCCATGGTAAAACACGAAACCTTGACGAGGTTGGTCGCTGAGGAAAAAGTTTGCATATGCTCATTATTTGAATGGTCTTTTGAAGAATTAATTATAAATACACAGTGTAATAACAGAGGTATACACATTTCCTGGTGTCCATTTTGTTTATTTTCTAAATGACAGTTCAACTTGAATATTAATATAGCATAATGGCCATAAATTTGTAGACTGTTAACCAACTGTTATCCGCGTGCGAGAAGTATCTGCGAGATTTGTATGCATGTTGGCCCACGGACAGTTACCGTCTCTGAGTCTGACACGCAGTTCATTCATTCACTGTTTCCTCAATCAATGTCCGCAGCAAAAACGTAAAAAGACTTATTACACAAAGCTTATCACAGGGAATGTAAATATGATACTCAGTTCAAAATAAACCCGAGTTTCAAAATAAACGTGAGAATTTATATTCCAAATTATTTCTAACAGTATGAAGATATCCCGGCATCGTTTTCAGATATGAGCACCCTGACATATATTAGAGTGACCCGCCCTTGCTTCGAGAATACTGATCCCGGAACGACATGGAAATCTTATGTTTGAATTGGATATAATGTTTGCTTTTAATGATATTTACAGATCATGGCCTCCCTCAAAATGGGTTTTCATAGGCACAGTATTGCGTAAAGGAATTTGAAGTAAAATGATAATGGTAAATACATAATAATTTTTTAGCGGATCGAAGAATTTAAACGGTTAGAAAACACTCCTTGAAATAACACTTGACTATCCGATCGTGGAAATTAATCGTCGCTAACTATTTTTAGTGACTATTCTCTGATAACAATATGACGACTTTATGATAGATGGTTTACAGTATGCGGATACATTTCATCAACATATTAAAAAATGTTAAAGTTGGGAACTCATCTCAGAGGAGTCCGAACAAGTTACGCTCAGGATTTAGAAGTGAGAGTCACGGGTGTTTCAAAATATGACCTTAACAATAGAGGTCCCGTGTGGTGGAAGGCGTTGACACGATAAAGAACCCTCGCTGCTACAGCCCTGAGCGCTAAGCTAGGTCTAAAGTGGTCCTTCGCATTTGTGGTCCTTCACCTACACCGGGTGACGTTTCAATATGAGTAAAACATTCTCGACGGGACGTAAAAACAATAAATCAATTCAGACAAGTTGTACACAGAAGTATACATGAATTAAAAAAATACATTCCTTCTAAAACTACTCCACCTTTTGATCTCTAAGTTATGCGGTCATTACATCGTGAAGATAACCAACTTTGACTTACAGACGTATACTTACGCAAATTCCAAAGGCACAGACCGTGGGTATGTTTTGAATGAATTTCCACTCCCTATCACCGTGGGAGTCCCGATGTTAGGTGAATCTCCGACAAAAACACTGTCTTCGATGTATTGCTCCTGTGGGGAACTCCTGAAAAACAAGGATATCAATAGATAATTTTCTTATATTCATATTCACAACATGACATTGATATATGCATGTTCTTTTTTTTTTATGGAATATGAAATTTGTACAAGTATTTCACGATATATCTTGTATGGAATATGACATTATTACATATAGGTTTTGCAGGGAATATATACACGTTCAAACTATTATGTGTTTTTGATGGGGAATATTACATAGGTGCATGTATGGTTTATTATACAGAAATTATTGCATCGTGGGTATACACTTGCTATTGGGATATGACACGAAGTTGGTCACGTGATCAAATCTTATAACACACACAAACTCCCCGTCGAGGCCTCATTACGTCACCTACGTTTAGACCTCTATGTGAGGCAGTACAATATACAGATTTGTATATTGTGAGTCCGCGATTATCACGGGGGTAAATAACACTAAATAAGTAGCTTGAAAATACCGACATTAACAGCATTAATATAAAAGTATAGATTTTATTTCAATCATAGAATACTCAAAAGATTATCAAAAGTAGGGAGACTGTGTTCAAATTATAGTGTAAATAATGAACTTGATGTAAAACTTACGCTCTTGTTTTAAACTGTTTACGTTTGACGTTATGCATTTTCGTCATTCATCCCGTGGGGATCCGGGTTAGAATAGATCCTCAGTACCCCCTTCCTTGTTGTAAGAGGCGACTAATGGGGCGGTCCTTCGGATGAGACCGCAAAAACCGAGGTCCCATGTCCCAGCGGGTGTGGCACGATAAAGATCCCTCCCTGCTCAAAGGCCGTAAGCGCCAAGCACAGGCCTAAATTTTGCAGCCCTTCACTGGCAATGGTGACGTCACGTCTCCATATGAGTGAAATATTCTCTAGAGGTACGTTAAACAATATTTAATCAATCAATTTTCCGTCATTCTACAGTGACGTCACACAGTATACGCGACCTAAGAAATTGCTATCCCATAATGCCGAACTGGAAGAGTTTGGTTTGTGAGCAAACGAACTCTGGCGGAAGTTTGATAACGCACGAAGTAGATTTGATGACGTACCAACTTCCTATCATATCCCAATATTTACATTTACTCTTTAATCCTATGATAAATGCATTAGAGAGTTTTGAAGGATATTTGCTTATATATGCAAAGACCGAATCACTATACATTTCGTTTCTGTTATGATGTCATTGCAGTCGCGGATCCAGGATTTCAGAAAGGAGGAGGTGTGGATGTAGAATATTAGCCAAAATACTGAGCTAATTTGGGTGCCAATCTGGGCTTTTACTCGCATAATTTAATTTTTTAACTTGTGGCGAAAAGCGAGGTGACCTCTAAATTCGCCATTGCATTGCATAAGCAAGACGCTAGGTCAGAATAGCTGACTTTTGAAGCAGTGTTTGTATTCATTCGCAATAAAAGACACGTGACCAACTTCATATGAAACGAAAATGAATGTCAGTTTCATTAGTATTGACAATTTAATTTCATCTGAATTGAGTTTACATATCGTCACAATTGATTTGTGAAGGAAACTACATGTTGTAGCTACATACAAGTTACATTGAATTGGTATATAATATTATGTGAATGCTATGCAATTTTATGCCTGTACCTTTTGAATGTTAATCCGATGACGCTGTCTGAGAATCTAAATGAAAGGAAAATATTTTTATAAACAAGTTCTCTATGGATTAAAAGAGTTTTCACAATGAAGAATGCGCATTGAATCTGATATCGTTTCATGTAACAAGTTTTATTATGCAAAGATGGAGATAATAAACTTGTGCTGATGTAAAAACATTAATCATATATGTATTAACAGAGATGCACTGTACCAGCCTCTGTAGACTTACGAAGATTGAGTGACTTTGATGTATCCACCATTAATCCATGCATTTTGTTTCATGTTTTTGTACGCTGAAATAACCATATGTTATTTTATGTTAATAATGTGTGTAGAAATTGTACCTAGCTAAAACGATAGATTTAAGTATTTCGTAAGGAAATAAAGATGTCCGTAATATCCAAATTTTTAAATCAGAGAGAGTTTAGGGATTTTAATTTTCAGATATGCAGAGCTGTTCTTGAAAGAAGTCTATGATTTCAATCTTACCTGTGAGTTTGCTAATCGTCACCATTTTGGCCCCAGATTTAGAATCCTTTGGATCCACCCAAGGTTCGTACTTGTTGGTTGTTCCCAGACTGCCATCAGTGTTCAAGATATTGTCGATGAATAAACCACTCTAAGAATTCATATAAGATGTCACTAGATTAAGTCAGATTCTACACAACTGCTATACAATTTAATGTAAATATGTTTTAATGGTTGTAATTTCCGAAAACATAAAATTTCGGCTTGAACATCACTGAAGAGACATTATTTGTCGAAATGCGCATCTGGTGCATCAACATTGGTACCGTATAAGTTTTACATAGTGTAATTTGCGCTTTTATTCTCGAAAGTATAGTCTATTTTGCATTACTATGTAAATATTCAAAACAAAGAAAATTCAGCTCTGACGATGATTGGTACACTAAAAGAATGGTATGTGACCATGATTTAATGTCGATCTCTCTGGAATAATATTTTGTGAAAATTACCGGACCAACAGTATCTAGTGGCCAAAGCCTGCATTATTGAATACTGGCTATGATCCTTGGACGAATTTGGCTCCATTTTTTTTTTTTTTTTTTGCACTCTAGTTTTCCTTTTATCTCTTACAAGTTTTTTGTCATTTCGAATTTCCAAAATTTCGGCTTGAGCATCACTGAAGTGACATTATTTGCCGAAATACGCATCTGGTGCATCAAAATTGGTACCGTGTAACTTTTACATTATGACCCCTGGGTCGAGGCCTCTGCTGGTGGACTGTTAGTGCACGAGGGTCTCTACAGCCCAGTAGCTAAGTACTTCGTTACTAGCTTGAAAATACGGATGTATATTTAATTGCAGTGTTAAAATTTAGAAATTCATTTCAAAATTAAGGATGATATCTCCCTCATGCATAGTTCTGATCCTTGGACGAATTTGGCTCCAGTTTTTTTTTGGTTTTTTTTTTTGGCACTCTAGTTTTCCTTTTCGCTCTACTTACAAGTTTTTTGTCATTTCGAATTTCCAAACTTTCGGCTTGAGCATCACTGAAGAGACATTATTTGTCGAAATGCGCATCAAAATTGGTACCGTATAACTTTTACACTATGATAAAGGATCGGCAGTGAACACAATCCGTGGTTTCGTGGTCAGCAGTCGGTTAACACAATTAGTAGATTGCTATTTAACATACACAGAGATGGTGAGACAGCAGGGAACACATGTAGTCTGCTGGTGTTGAGCACAGGTGGTGAGACAAATACAGTTATCATTGGTTCATTACAATAGTGTATTAGAAGACTAGTAAGCATTTGAACTTACTGGGCCAGCATCCACAGTTGCATCTGGTTGGGTGATTGTGAATAGACTTGGTATGACACGAATGTATTCAAAATCATTACTGATACATAATACCCTTACCATCACGTTGGAATGAGCAACGTTGTTATCGAATTCAAAAATCGCTGTGTGCATGGCTTCGAACTTGTCCATGAAGTTTAAATCCTTGGAGGGACCTAGAGGTGTGTTAGGATAAACGAACCAAAACCCGTGACCCTAGAAATAGAACATAGGATACAATACTACAATTACTACGAATAAACCTAATTGAATGCACATAGTTTGATTTATCTTGAACACATTATCCATAGGCTGATTGTACAGACAATAGTCTCAAAAATTCAATCATATACACAAGTCGTGCAAACATATCCATGCTTTTTATGATTTTGGGTTCAATAGAGAGTTGGGCTATGATAATTATTTCTGTAATATAATAATTATTTCTGTGCTATGATAATTAATTCTGTGTTATAATTATTTATGTACAATAATAATTATTTCGGTGCAATGATAATTATTTCTGTGCTATGATACACGTATCTATTTATGTGCTATGGTAATTATTTTTGCTATGATAATTATTTCTGTGCTTGATAATTATTCCTGTGTTATGATAAGTATTTCTGCGCTATGATAATTATTTTTGTGCTATGATAATTATTTCTGTGCTATGATACATGTACTTATTTCTGCGCTATGATAACTATTTCTGTCCTATGATAATTATTTCTGTGCTATGATAATTATTTCTGTTCTATGATAATTATATCGGCGCTATGATAATTGTTTCTGTGCTATGATAATTATTTCTGTTCTATGATAATTATTTTTGTTCTATGATAATTATCTCGGCGCTATGATAATTGTTTCTGTGCTATGATCATTATTTATGTGCTATGATAATGATTTCCGTACTAAGATAATTATTTCTGTGCGGTGATAATTATGTCTGTGCTACAGGTATGATAATTCATTCTGTGCTATGATAATTAATTTCAAACGAGTTAATTTTACCTCACTTCCTGCGGCGACGTTGTTTCGTACAAAAGTCTGGGGATTTGTAATCCAGAAAGTTGTAGGCTTACTGTTGTAGACATCGCGAAAAAAAGAGTATATATATGACAGTCGTACAGAATGTTCCTTCATACGTGCATAATCTATCATCTCACAAACTCAGTATTTTACAAATATACACGTAATTATGAAAATGGAGTACAATCACCTTGGTCCTATACAGGTATTAGACATATTTCATAACACATTAGCGACAGAACAATAAATTATTAAGTATCGGGGTGTTCATGTATCTTATATTTAGAGACTTAATCATCTGGTCTGCGTGTAATACATTGGGGTGTGTGTGTCCTGCAGGTCAATTAATGTTGTGAATTTCTATATACGCAAGTTCGCCTTGGCATAAGGAAGGGGCATAGATCTTGAAACTTAGATATGCTTGAATATTTTTTTTCTTGATAAATTGTACGGTTTTGTTGAAGAAAAGTTCTGTGTTTAAATATTTATTGTCTCGCCCTGTCTATGAAGGGGATGCATAGTTTCAGTAGAATTAATTTACACTGCACATGTGGATGCGTGTATTTAGACAAATACATGTAGTAGCCTTATTAATTGATATCAAAATGTTTTGATTCTTCTTACGATTTATTTAAAATTCTCCTATTACACATTCTATAAAGTTTTGAGGTTCGCCCATATTGTTGCCCGCCCTGGTCACAGGGAACATGATTTTAACCAATTAAAATTCAACCAATTTGAATGATTCTTGTCCTCTATATGTCTACTGATTTTGCAAAGTGAAGTGTTGGATTCTTGAGAAACTTTGAACTATTTTTTTCCGATAGAATCTGATACTCTTATTTGTGTCATACCTTAGACTTTCTGTACAATGAACCCAATTTTACAATATAGGACCATTAGCGTATTGACACCCTGCAACGGTTAGAAAGATTTGATTTTCGTTAGATTTGAATATTTCATTAACACCAGCATATGGTGTTTATGTCTGTCAACTGATTCGATACGCGAGAACATATTATTTGTATAACCAATATCTAAATTTGTGAAGAGTTGAAAATTAAAAAGGCGCTAACAACGAAAAGTACAGTACGAACACATTTTAGTATGTCTCACGTGATATAAAAATGAATGTTGATACATTTAAAAAGATAAGATACACAATGTGAGCATTTTGACGATAAAGGGAGATAATGATACTAACTTGTCGGATTTTATGAGTTTACTCCTCTTCTGTCCAGCTCCCAAATTGCCTTCTAATACCGTTCTTTTCTCGCCACCATCTTCCAAAAAGTAGCCATGACCAAGAGTATTCAAACAGAAGTTATCTTTAACCTGGGTAAAGTAAAATATTAAAAGCACTTAATTAATTGAATAAAGATTGGAACTAATTTGATATCAAAAATCATAGTGCTAATTGACAATTATCTTAATTGGTAAATTAATATTCGGTAGATTACTTACCTGTGCGCCGTGACTACCGTGTACAGTAATACAACGAGCAAATGAATTGTGGATACTGTTTCCACTTAGTAAGGACGGCTTTGATCTGTCATCCACATCTCCACACATGTGGAAGTGGAGAGGGTAGTTTCCTGTGGGTAACAGTTACATAATAGTAAGAAATTATGAAAATGACTCTCTTTGATAAGCTATAATGTGGCATCACTCAAAAGAGCTACGTTGTAAAGATATTTTCATAAACACCTAGAGAGGTCTGTTGTCCCATGTTCGTTAATTCCACATTTTTCACCTGCACCGTCTTGAAGCCTTTCAGAAACTGTAAAAAAGGATTGATTGATTGATGTTTTCCGCCACACTCAACAAATTTTCAGTTATATGGTGGCGCCCAGTTTTTATTGGTGGAAGAGAGAACCTAGATACAATGTACTTGGGAAGAGACCACTGACCTTCCGAAAGCAAACTGGGAAACTTTCTCTCTTATCGGCGCGAGCGGGAGTCGAACCCGCGCCGACCAGAGGTGAAAGGCCGTGTGATTTTGAGCGTGATGCTCTAACCACTCGGCCACGGAGCCCCCCTCCCAAAGAATTGAAGCAGCTATACCATTAGCATGAAACAGGGAGTGACCTACAATATACTCTGTACGTTTCGTTTGCACAGTTCAGAATTAACCAGTGCCAATGTTGGTGCATTAATCAAAGTTGTCGCTAACGCAAACATCTGATTTCTTGGATTTTTCAGGACATTAAGCATTTACGGATGGATTAGGTAACATTTATCTATAGAGATAGAGTTCACTATTGTTTGCTGAATGAGTATGCTTTTATCAGTAACATATAAGGTAAGATTTTGAATATATCACATTCTTTATTGATCAAAGCAGAATTTATTTTCACAGAAATTACACGCTTAGTACTGAATCTGTATAATCAATAAAGTACAAGATCGGTTTGTGAAATTTATGGTCCCCAAACGTGGCGACTTTCCACTGTCACGACCTTTAACGTTAGTAGTCATTTAGCAATGATCTTGAGGGATTTATGACACATGATGTCTTTATGAAATGTGAAGATAACGAACAGTGATCAATCTCATAACTCATATAAACAATACAAAATATATAGTTGGGCAAACACGGACCCCTGGACACACCAGAGGTGGGATCAGGTGACTAGGAGGAGTAAGCATCCCCTGTCGACCGGTCACACCCGCCGTGAGCCCTATATCCTGATCAGGGAAACGGATTTATCCGTAGTCAAAATCAGTTAGCCAAGATCGGCCTAACAATCGGTATAACAGCATTTGACCCAAAGATAGGTTGTATTGACGAACTGGATCGTTATAAATACCATAGAATTTGCGAAATGCTGACTTCAATCGAATCTGTTGAAACCCCTGTAACATCAACTTGTTTGTCAGTAGCTTGCCTCGATTTAAAAACTGACTATACGCAGAACAAGCTCTTGCGTATCGAATCAGTTGAGAGATATAAACACCATATGCAGGTGATAATGGAATATTGCTACATAAATATGGGAAGTTGACGATGGAGAAGCTGAAATCACCCCGATTGTATTACAGTTGAGTTGTCAGTTTGCCGTTAATGTCTACTTTCAATAAAATATCTAATTATGAATCGACATATGAATGAAAGTTATTATTGTTAATAGACAAAACGTCGTCGATATATCTAAATGTCAAATTGAAGGCCACAGCAATCTATCTTGTATTAGTTTGAAAGTTATATGAACTTGGTTAAAATTGCAGACAGACAAACACTTAAGAGACGGACAAACCTAAGCGAGCATACAGACTGTGGACAAAAGTATCGGAACGGTTTACGTGGCGTTACACAAGAATGAAACTGTTCGCGTTATTTACGGCAAGCATTTTCAGTGTAGATACGATTTGACTCTACACCCTAGGTATTTTCATAATGATGATGACTTCCTGTTTACACTAACTACGTTATCTTTGTCGTCTGCAATCATAAAGTTAGTAAAGACCTCTCCAAACAACATGGCCTCGAAACATAAATATGCATCGGATGGTGTTAAACAGTCAGTTGCTACATTAGTTCAGAATGGAAATTCTTTTCAGAAAGTTGCAGATATGTTAGATATGGCTAAAACATCTGTGCATCGAATTTACAGAAATTTCTGTGAACGAGGAACTGTAAAAACAGCCCCTAAAACAGGTTGCAAGAAAAGTCTCAGCGATCGTAACAGACGGAAAATTTTACGACAAGTGAAGGCTAACAGGAAAACTCCATTTGCCGATGTGACGAATACTTTTAACAATAATGAAAACAGAAATGTATACAAAAAGACAGTGTGGCGTTTTCTTAAGAATCAGAGGTATAGTCGATGTGTCTTTACGAAAAAAATAAGGATTTCCCCTGAAAACAGGCAGAGAAGAGTGGCATAGTGTCGAGCCAAATCAACGTGGACAAACGATGGCTGGAAAAAAAATTATTTTTTCAGACGAGAGTCAAATTGTTATTGGTAGTGATAACAAAGTGTATATCTGGAGAAAAAGTGACGAGGCCTTTAGACCAGAATGTATTTCACCTGTAAAAAACAAGAAACTTGCCGTGATGGTTTGGGGTTGCATAACCTATCATGACGTCGGCACATTAACACGTGTGGAGGGGAACATCAATTCAGATAAATATATTCAAATCATAAGACAACAATCTATGGCCAGTAATAGGAAGACACTTTCCGGACAACAATTATATATTTCAAGATGATAATGCACCAGTTCATCGTTCTAGGGCTACTAAAACATTCATGGAATATAACCATATCAACACGATGGAGTGGCCAGCACAGAGCCCAGATATAAACATTATAGAAAATTTATGGTTAAAGATTAAAAAAAAAGATAGAGCAATCAATGGATGAGATTACCTCTGTGGAATAATTATTTGATAAAATTTATTCAATTTGGACCCGTTTCGATTGTGAAACTATTAAACATTTGTACCAATCCCTCCCCAAGAGAATCACTGCAGTACGGAGAGCCAAAGGCTATATCACGAAATATTAAAGATGAATAAGGTATTTTTTGGACAGGAAGATACAAAATTGTCTTCTCTTTAAAATAGTGGCAATTTATGTTTAGTATTCTTTATGAAATATGGTTATTTTAGCATCGAATCAAACGCGAGTATTTTTGCAAACTGGACAACGTCATAAATCGTTCCGATACTTTTGTCCACAGTCTGTACATGTACCCGATTTTCGACTTCGGAGTATGATTTATCTCGTTAGAGTATTGTACAAACCTTTACGTGTCCTCCCATTTGTTTTTTACCCGCGGCAGCTCCTCCTTCTATTACGATGTTTCGATTCATCAGGGCAACCTCACCGCGCATGTCCACGTTTTTGTAAATTTCTCCGAAATGCACAAATTTTGGCTCAACTATTTAAATTGACAGACGATTCAATATCATTATAAAACAAAATGGTACAAAATGTTCATGTGATGAAAAATATCATATTGTAAACAAATAAAACTCTTACTGTTCACTCGAACTTGCTTTGAGGTACAGGATGAACAGTCTACAATGGTCCCGAATTCCCTCTGTTTCCAATCGAAATCAGTGGAAAGTAGTACCACTTTATCTCCTATAGCAATGTACATATGCACATGTAATAAATGAAACATGGGCTTTCTTTTTACTAGATAATATTTTGCAAGCAATAAATTACTAAATATGGAATTTATACAAAATCAGCAGGATTATAGTGTATGAAAGGTGAAGGTAACGATCTCAATCTCATAACTCCTACATATGTATCTATGTATGTAGCACTATCAGACATTCGTAATACCAGCACCGTTGCAACAGTTGTTACTGAATGTCATATCTCCCAATTATCCACACTGTAACTGGAAATCCACTAACGTTATACATTTTTGAGTCGCCCGAGGAGCATGATGGATGCACATTGATCACTTTACCCGACATCTTTATGCGTTTGCCAATATGGGATATTATTGCTGTTGACCACCGATATAGTTATGTAATTTCATCAACTTCTGCATTTATTTATGAATGCGATGTTTTTCGTTGCTATAGGTTTCTTTTTATTTATCCCCGTGGGGATCCGGGTTAAGCCCCTTTCACACATTCACGGATCAGGAACCGGTCGACGCCGGATGCAAAATTCTAGTCATCCGGGGTGATCCG
Source organism: Ostrea edulis (assembly GCF_947568905.1). Taxonomy (NCBI): domain Eukaryota; kingdom Metazoa; phylum Mollusca; class Bivalvia; order Ostreida; family Ostreidae; genus Ostrea; species Ostrea edulis. The sequence continues at coordinate 73,666,912 of NC_079167.1, forward strand.
ACGTCTTTGGGTTTTGTGACGTTGTAATGCCGGTATCAACACGGTCTTATCACGATGCAGACATGGAAAACTCCGGTTTCTCTATGGATAAGCACGGTAGCTATCCGTATGTCCTGGGAAAAAATCCCGGTCACTGCCGGCATGATCACGGAGCGTACGGAAGATCACGGTTTCTGCCGGTCCATCCACGGTTGTTTCACGGAGATGCACGGATTATCACGGTCTTTCTTCCCTGCGTTTATCGTGTCTGTCCGAGTAGTTACCGGAAACAATCCGTGTACAGACCGTATTCTTCAGCAGAAAAGTTTCGGACACGGATGACCCCGGACTTTACACGGTTACTTCGGTGGCTACACGGACCTCTCGGTTGATACACGGACCTATCGGTTGATACACGGTACCTAAACGGATCAACACGGAGGATTTTCTTCCGGGACGATCCGGGATAAAAATTAAACATGTTTAATTTTTTCACGGTTTGGCTTGGCCAAGCTGTATTGTTCCGGACGCCACCGAATGCATACACAGTTTGTACACGTTGATGGCGGATTGTCACGAACCATCACGCATTGACAATCCGGGATAACCTGGCGTCTCATCCGTGAGTGTGTGAAAGGGGCTTGACCTGAATACCCCTTGTTGGTCGTAAGAGGCTGCTAAATGGGGCGGTCCTTCGGATGAGTCCGCAAAAACCTGTCACAGCAGGTGTGGCACAATAAAGACCCCCCCCCCCCCCTGCTCAATGGCCATAAGCGCTGACCATAGGCCTAAATTTTGCAGCCCTTCACCAGCAGTGGTGACATCTGTATATGAGTGAAAGATTCTCGAGAGGGACGTTAAACAATATACAATTAATCAACCATTTTATTCATTACTCTTGATTGTTAATGGTGGTTATGAAATTGCGGGTGTTGAGCTAGCGAAAGCTATGCTCCGTTGACCTTTCAGCTGCAGACAGCAGATCCTATGTTGCCGGATTAATGACTGATTTTCTGTTGATAGCCATTGTTGATGATGACCAAATCCCCTGACCCCCCCCCCCTCCCCCAATAGGAAGAAATACTTAAGATACATAGAGCATGCGCAGTTATGATCCACAATTGGAGAGATAACTTCCTTAATGAATATATTTAATAACACATCACCGAACATCAAACTAATAAAAATCAGACTTCTTACATGCGCACCGTAAACTCTTACGAGTTTACGGCGCGGATCTAAGAAGTCTGATTTTAGTTATATGTAGATTGCACATGTCATTATTGCCTAGTCAAATGGTAGGAGCTAAATATAAAAAGTGGCGTTGCAGTTGATAGTAATATTGTATTCTTGGTCCCTCTTCTCCGAGGTTTTATTGGGTTTACACGACATGTTGAAACAGTTAAACTTTGAGGCTTACAGAAAGAGCACGTACTATTTCTCAAAGCGCCTAACACTTATTTATAGGACGCGTTAGACTGTGATTGCGTGTTCATAGTTTACCTGTTTGCCATGTGTTGGTATCATCCACGAGATGCAGCACCGGTATAGAATTCTGTGCGAGACTAGACTTCCCTCTAGAGTAACACTGTCCTCTTCTTATCGTGTGGACCCAGCTACGGACACCAAACTTGATTCCGTTCTCTTCGTGGTAAAGTTCTGCTATGCGTACCATTTTACCATCGTCATTCAGAAGTTCCTGTGTAGAGGGATTGTCCCCTATATTAAAATAACAAAAATTCTATTTAAAACAACGAATACCAGAACTTTATTTGTAGGTAAGAAAGGCGTGATATAAAAATTCAAAACAAACCTTAAGCTATTCAAAGATATTTCGATATTGCGTTTAATGGCTCAAATATAGACTAATGCTTGTAAATCCTCCCGTGGCTACATGTAGCACTGATGCGACCGGAAAGAGGTCAATGCTGATGTTAATCAATCAGCATTGCCAATTTTACTGTCAAAATAAGTGGGGCGTTAAAGGTGTCCCGAGTTAAAGGGAACGGCAACCCTGAGCACACAGGTGCTTTTATGAGTAAAGTATTACTTACTGATATAGTAAATGACAGTCTTTAACAACACACATCCTTGTTTAACGATTAAATCAATATTAAATTACTTAAATTATCCACCGCTAAGAGAGCGGTCATTGAAGTTTAATTTATGACGCCACACCGTCGGTTCAGGTTTATTTCATCAGCAGCGACAAGTCACGAACTGTTAAGTTTGAAGCCGTGTAAATTTGAGTCCGTTCTTTCGTAAGAAGAAATTAAGGAAAGAAGACTTTCAGTCGAGTCGCAGACCAGGCAGACGGTACACGTTTCTTCATACAAATGTCTCGAACGTCAACTTGTCATTACGCAAAGGATGGATCTATAGTTTATATTGTCTAGTTGGTTGGGTCAGGAATTTCGAGAGAGAAAAACTTTTTACACATATTCCCTTCGCATGAGTGCAATCAACAGCTTAAATAACAGAGAGGTATCAACCTTTTCATTCGTAAAATCTACCACATGCACATCTTTAATGATCTTAGAATCTCCTCAAAACCAGAACAGACGGTATGACGTCAAAATCATTATTTTTTTGTGGTCTTGAGTAAAAAAGAGTTCCACATCATGGCAGACTCTATAAATGGCTGGGATTTTAATTTTTAACGTTTTCAAATTAGTACTGAACAGTATATCAACAGAATTGTATGAAAAATGTTTATCATATAATTAATCCTATCATTTATCATGTAATTCTTTGGTTGCCTTCCCCTTTAATGACGCACAACCCCTATGGCACGTAAAACATCGTTTGGCAGATTTTCGATGAGGGGAAGGGTCACTTGTATCCACCCTAAAATGACTGCAATATTGTCAAAAACAGCGTTATAACAATCAATCCAGGTCCTATTGTGAATTGTTAGATTTGATCTCTCTGTTTAGTGCTAGCACGACTAGATGTTTTCCAAAGAGTTCTGGGATTAACCGGACCACAGGTAACACCAGAGGTGGGGAACAGGTACCTAGGAGGAGTACGCATCCCCTGTCCACCGGTCACACCCGCCACGAGCCCTCCAAATCCAGTCAAAAAGCAGTACGACACGAATATCCAAACATTGGTCCGAAACACGTCAGACAGCATTTGACATAACGACAGACTATTTACAAATAAGATCACTATTACGATCACGACAGCAGTGGTAAGGAGGGATGTTTTGAATTTTATATTTTGAATCAGAGGCACATGGGCCACAACGTTCACCAGAATCTCGATGGTTTTGATGTTCATCTGAAGTTTGTTTAAAACTTAGAATCTTAATCCCTCTTTATTTCCATAAAACATTCTCATGTAAAATTGTGAATCCCCATCTTAGACCCAAAGGCCATGATTTGATCAAATATGAACCTGCATTACATATTGTCATTAATTGTACGAGTGGTTCTTGAGTCTAAGATTTTTAAATATTATATACACATGTACATATCTCTCTCTAGAACACGTTGTCTGTCGTTCGTCCGTAGATATAATCTGTCCAGAGTGTAGATTGACATCGATGTACAGATTTGATTAAAACTTGCACATATATATGGGCTTGCGGATCCCAACCTATATTTTTCCTTCTGTTTATTATATCCCTTTGTAAGCAAATTCCCTTCACCCAAGAATATTCTGTGTCAAGTGTGGTTGTGGTTCTGGAAAAGGTGACAATGTGAAAAGTTTACGATGACAACGACAAAGGATATATACCAGAAGAACTGACTCGAAACTTTGGCGCAGATGAACTAAAATGTGTTTTTGATTGTGTAATTTCATTCCATTTTGAGAGTGCTCGAAAATTATATTTCATATGGGTTAAAGAGAAAAAGTAGATAAAATATTTAATGTTATCAATAGAGTTTGGATTAACAGTGGTTTAAGTGGGGCACCTAGCGTTCAAACTATGACGTTTTAGAACTGACGGAATTCAGCACATATTATACCTGCATTCATAATAGAAATGGTCAGTGATACGTGTACTAGTATCCAATGTATATGTCTAGTACTAACGACAACAAATGTGTAAATGTTAATGGTGTGTATAAAACTGACCTTCAAATGACATATGTTACTGGAATGAAATTGGGATCAGAGTGATTTCATTAACTAAGAATTCTTAGCATTTAGCAGTGTCTATCCATGAAACCAGTTTCATCGAAGCAGTAAACATTTACATATCAACAAAGAGAATCGCGAGGTTTTGCAGATAGGCATGGACGGATTCTGTGAACGTTTTGCTAACCAGAGTGTCATGCTCTTTCTGAAATAACTTTTAAAAGGACAAGGTACGGTTTTAGCCAAATTCTGCCCGGCGTTTATGGAGGAAAATTATTTTGCGTTGCAGATATTTTCCTGTCAAATTCCTAAAAGAGTAACTTATAGTAACTCTCAAAAGCATATGGAAATCAACTCATCTACGCGCATGCGTAGTACATAATCAAATAAAGTAAGGGCTTTCAGGCTATTTGTGGTGTTTTCATGGTTTTTGTATTGATAAACTTGTGAAATTGAACACCTCTTCCCTCGTCGCCCGGAATAATTTTTATATGGATTAAAAATTTACTAAATAACTTACAATTCCTCTTAGTTTCATCCCGGGCGACGATGGAAGAGGGGTTAAAATATCAGTTGAAAGATGCTAACAAATTCGCCATCGTGACGCAATTTGCGTTGATCGTGGCGGTTGAAGAGGAAACAAGAATCATTTGAGTAGTAAATATATTTTCAAATAATATATGCTCATATAGTTATTTATTTAAACACATTGACATTTATTAAAATCATCATAATAATAATAAAAATCCGGATAAATTTAAGCCTATCTTACAGACCGGATGCCATTTTTGTTGTTATGACTATAGTGTAAACAGAACGGTATATAAATAGCACCAACCGACGATTCGTGAGAATTCATGTTACATACCAGGCAAACTACATTTAAATAGTTTATATAACGATGGACAATTCTTTTAATAAATAATATATTCCTTGAAGATTCAAGCATTATTTTTTACCATTCACATTCATTTGATTAAATGGGAAACGGCATGTAACAGCAGACGACAATATCCACCTAGGTACGTACGTACATCAGTGACGTATTTAGCGCGAGTGTAACATTTTATATTTTTCAAAGACAACAATTTATGTCAGAAAGTTTACGATGGTTATTCAGAAATATAAAATTTTAAGCACACTATTTGTAAATTTACACCACCGCGGTGGCCGAGCGGTTAGAGCGTTTGCCTCGCAAGCGGAAGGCCCGGGGGTTCGAATCCCGGCCGTGACAGACCGAAGTCGTTAAAACAGGTAGTGACAGTTTCATCGCCAAAATGCTCGGCATCAAGTGTGAATGTCACGGGTCCTTGGAGATGACCAGTGCTCGAGCTGAGCTTCGCCATTTTCGCCAATGGCGAATTATTTTCAAAAATGGCGAAAAAAAATTGAAAGTGGCGAAAATCCCTTTTTGCAATAAATTGTATTTTAAATCCTTTGTCAGTGACGCATTATCGCCTATTTGTTTATGCAGTCAAAATCTGTTTATTCAGTCAACGCGTGCGACTGGAAATCTTGCGTCGCTCCAGTGCACACAGAGCTGGTCACAACCTCAGGTAATTTATGGCTGCAAAAAAGTCGGTGATTATGTAATAAAGTACATCGGACAGCTGTTTACCCTGCTGTGGTCAATTGTTTAACATTTAAAGTCTTATTCATTATCGTGTTATCATCTCCACATTAATGTCAATTCTTAACCAGAGAACCGACCGGTAATTAAATTGGCCTTATTATTGTGTATAATGAATATATGAATACATCAATTGTTTGTTTTTGCGGCCAAACTCGTTGATTACAAGATTTTGATGTGTTTGATTTTAGTTTGAATATTTCATGAACAATTATGTGGTCGGTCACCATTGATATGGACATAGCAATTTTAATAAATAATTTTCTTTGAAGTTCGGTGCGCAACAGTATAAAAATGCTAATCTCCTAAGACTATGCACCCCATTCTATTTTGACACTAAACTTGTAGCTTCTGACCCTAGTCAGTCTAAAATTAAAAAATAACTATGTTTGGCTTTACAGTCAACCCCACCTGCTCAAACATCTGATTCTGTCCAAATTGCAAAATCTTCCATACAAAAACGGAAATTTAATAGGGAATGGTTGAGATACGACTTTAAATTGGGTTTGATGTTTTGTGACATCTGCATTTCGGGCAATGTACACAATGTTTTCACTGAGGGGTGTAGCATCATGAAGTTTATATTTTTATGATTTATTATCTGAATTTTGATTTCCATAATAGAATTTATCAAACAAATCAACTTCTTATTATTTCAGAAAGAAGTGTTTAGGTATGGTAGCTGGATATGATTAAGTAATGTAACTGATTCAAAATGCTAAAATAAGTGTAATAAATAAAATAATATATAATATGATGGAAATAATTGTAAAGCATGTGATTATTTGTGCCGCGCCGCTCCCCGAAAAAGTGGCGAAAGGGAATTCTGGTCCAGTGGGAGCACTGGAGATGACCTTAACACCGGATGACCGGTGTCACAATATGGCACTGGGGGTCTTCAGTGTTCTTCTATATCTGCAATGGTTACAAAACTATTTCGTTGTTTGGGGAACACTAATTCACTTTCATTTTTGAAAACACAATACAAAACAAAAAAATTTTGTGTAGCTAAGATAGGGATTAATATACATTTCTTGCAAGGCACTTTTTACTAAGGAATATAATAATTATATGTTACTCATTAAAATTATTTTTAAATTGAGGTGCCTGAAAGATAATTTGCTCCATATGTGTTACTTGGATCGTATTAGGCCTACTATATGCATTTTAATTTACAATGATTGAAATAGATTATAGGCGCATAGATCGTTTTTTGGGTTTTTTTTAAAAGGGGGGGGGGTTGACTTCTCGAAAACATTGACAAACACAAAAATAGGGATTTTGGTATCATTGGAGTGGGTTGATTACATGTATCCAATGTATCACTTACAATTACATTTCATCTATCTTTCTCTACTACTATTTAAAATGCAGTCCGGGGGAGGGGGGGGGGGTTACACAAAGCGAATACACAACATATGAATAGATCTATATATAAATATAATATTGAGACTCGCAGTATTGAGCATTCCGTCAAAATTTTGTTTTTCTCCATTCGAGATAAATATACGATGTATGTATATACTTGCATAATGAGAAAATGCAGTTTAGATTTGAATGGTTTTCTTTTATCATGGGGCAGGGGTTGGTTAGCAAGTCTTAAGTTTTATTTCTCTTGTATAAACTATCGAATGATTTTTGTATTTAACAACTTTTAAGAGGGTTTCTTTGAGCAAAAGTGGATACAATGACACTAAATTGCGCAAACCAAGTGTTGGGGTGTACCAGCTTTGTATCGCTCAGTTGTACAGTACCGAACACATTGACGATTTTTTGTGGAGAAGCGTGATAGTGGAGAGAGAGAGAGAGAGAGAGAGAGAGAGAGAGAGAAGAGAGAGAGAAGAGAGTTTTGTTTGTTTATTTATTTTACGTCCTTTCGAGAACTTTTCTCTCAAATTGAGAAATCATCAGCTGTATGTGAAGTACCACATATAAAACCTATGATTAGCATTTAAGGCTATAGCATTGATTTTTTTTTAACGTGCCAATACCTGTTGTGACACAGGACCTCCTTTTTTAAGGTCACGAAAAGCTGAAGATATCGAATAGTGATGAATTCGAATTTGCGTAATTTCTATAAAGAATACAAAATAAAGAGTAGGGCAAACATGGACCCCTGGACACAGTCGAGGTGGCATCAGGTGCCTATCTGAAAGACCCGTGATTCTCACTTTTGTCGAGCGTTTGTCGAAGAGCACATGTATGTCTACGTCTCAGGTTCGACGTGGCATGTCATGAGCGGGGTTCAAACACACTATACCTCCCGGTCACGAAGCGATGGCCATACCACTGATAACCCTAACCGTTTCATAATTATCTTCCCTTTGAAGTTGTGTTTCTAGTTTCTCAGAAACACTGCGTTTTTTCCTGAGTATACCTATGAAATGACATTTTGCTCCAACTTAATACCACGCATATAATATTGAGAATATACATATATGGAATATTGCGTATGCCAATTAAAAACAAATACCGTTGAATTCTATTGTGTTCCGATTCGTGAAGAATTACATTGGTGATAACCCAAACTTCGCATAAAATTCAGTGATTTGAATTTGAGCTGCCTTTGATGTCATCATTTTTTTCCGAATGCACGCGAGACTCTAACAAATATAAAAAAAAAATCTTAAAATTCGCCACAATAAAAGAAGTTGGAGACAGAAATAAGAAATCACTGTTACCAGCATATAACTGTTTCTTTAATTAATTTGGTGTTCAAACCATTATATTTCTGCACCAGAAAAGCTTTCCGCGAATACCTGCAGTTTTTGCCCCTCTGCGGCATATCTGATGTGGTTTCAATTTCCATTTAATACCCATTCAAATCAGTACAAAAACCAATAATTTCGCATTTATTAAGAATTAATAGTTCTATGTGTGATACAGTTTTTATTTCCTACTCAAAACATCACTTGGGGAGAACTCTCGTATATTACGTCAAAATTAACGTCAAATTTGGTGACGTCGTCAGGTTAATATAAAGTTTTCCGTTGAATATATTACAGCTACTATTGTAGATAAAGAATAACAATGCTCATTTTCATAAATGGCACATTCTCAAATACCAGATTTAGTATTTTGGTGAATTTCCTTGACAGGGCAGATTTTGGCTAAAACCGTACCTTGTTCTTTAATGTTTACCTTGTTTTTTGATAAGTGACCAAGCTCCGTGGAACTTGTAGTCTCTGAACTTCAGTGAAGTATTATCCACTGCTCCGTAGGCCCATTCCTCCAGCATGTCAAACAGTCCGGACGGGTCCACTCGTTCCACCCTGAAACGTCTCTTCAATGCTAGTCCAATTATTTTTCCAGGAGGGATATCTATTTATTGAAAAAATGGCAATATAAATAATTTTGCCTGGAGATATAAAGAGAGAAAAATGTAACCGGAAATGACTTTAGTTATATCCTTGTAGGAATTCGTCATTACCATCAAGTATTTGTTTGGCGTTTGCGACGGTATTGGGGAAATCTCTTGCTTTTCCTTTCGTGTGCACTAACTCCGCTGCTGATTCCAGAACTCCTGTCCCTTCATTAAAGACGTAAATCACAAGTGCCCGAATGTTTTGGCCTTTGTTGCCATCGTTATCATCGGTTTCATCGTCGTCGTCATTATCATCATTGTTGTCTGCATTGTTCTGCGACATGTCTATATTCTGTTTGGTGAAACGCATTAAATTGCATGTAAACCATATGTTTTGAATTGACGTAAAATACTTCGTATTAAATAACGTGCGAGTAATAGTACATATTTGTTTTAGTTTAAGTTGTGCAATTTGAATACATGTACTAACATGATTTACAATATCCTTTCAAAAAGATTCACCATTAACAGCACTTGCTAAACACTTGTTAAAAAATGATGACAATGAAAACTATTTTATGTTTTCATAGGTAAAAATTAATGCCATTTACCCGTAAGGAATGTAATTTGTTCCCTTTGTTTTCAAAACAGTGGGACATTTGTATAGATATTTAGGGAGGGGTGATACATGTGCATTGTACTAGCGCATTTCAACTTTTGAACATTATAGAAAATTTACAAGTCCCCTATTTTTATTTAAGGAATGTTATATTGTAAAAGTTTATTACAACCAAACTAAGACAAAACAGGTATATATCAAGCAATGTATTTGTTTGTGTATTAAGTGTCCTTTATGTTTTCGTAAGCGTTTGTGATAATACACAGTGAAATATGATTGTGAAGGTGAAAGGTAATGATATAGAAGGTCTGATTATAGAATTTATTAAGAGGTCTTATTCCTGTACAATTACATAACAACGATTCATGAAAATTAGCACAGTTGTACACCTATCTCATTAACAATAGGGAATACAAATATTGTACAGATTTAATTTTTTTTTTAAACTTTGACATTAAGGATACAGGTACAGCGGAGTGGATAATTGGTACATGTACAGAGCATGCCATTATTCAGGAAGAAATATAATAGAAAAAAGATCGTGTGAATAAAATGCTTGTTTTGAAAAACGTTTAATTGCACTTTTTATCTAATATCTTTTAAAGCTGATTATTTTAAACTTTTTCATCGGAAAAAGAAAAAGATGAGTAGATCAATGCCTAATAAACAGTCTCCAGTTGACGAGGGCATTTTGTTTATCCTAGTACAGACACCTTGAACTCACCTTTACGTTGGAAATGTAGTCGACTTTATTGACATTGCTTGTTAGTTTTGTCCAGGGGAGGCGATATTCACCGTGGACTTCCAGGACTCCGCCAGACGCCACACCAATAAACTTCTCTCCAAAACCCGCCACGGAATATTCTCCCAGGTTACCTGTAAAATGTAGTCTCTTTTCTAATTATCAAATATAAACCCCACGTGTTGTACGTGTTATAATTATTAATGATAAATCCCACGTGTTGTAACTATTCTAATTATCAATAATTCCCACGTATTGTAACCGTTCTAATTATCAATGATAATTCCCACGTGTTGAAACCGTTCTAATTATCAATAATTCCCACGTGTTGTAACTGTTCTAATTATCAATAATTCCCACGTGTTGTTACCGTTCTAATTATCAATGGTAATTCCCACGTTCCCACATTGTTTAACTAAAGTATTTCTAATGGCCAACCAAAATTTGAATATCAGTTGTTGAGTTACATGTGAGATACTCTGTTATGTCAAAAAGGCTTGTGCCATGTCTTTGTTTACATATATATTGCTTAATAAAAATAGCATGTTTAAAACAAAATGAAATGTGCTAAACACTGGAAACAAAAACATGGCACGAACCTTGTTTACATAACAAAGAAATTGTGCTCTGTATCTCCCATGTACCTTGACAACTGGCATTAAAATTTTTGTTGACCATACCATTAGAACTACTTCAAGTAAACATTCTAAACATTAAAAATCGAAAAATAAAATTTTGAAATTTTCAGATCAAATCGTGTCCATGCCCCTTTAAGTAGGGCATTCATTATCTATGGAGACTCGTGATTTCATCATCTATATACGCCTACCGTACTCATTTATTTCTTAAGGAAGTTAGCTAATTAATAATAATAATAATTCAATAATAGTAATTTTTATTTTTAAAGTCGGATATACATAATCAACAAATAACATTAGCTATATGCTAGCTATTTCACCGATTTGCACGGGGGGGGGGGGGGGGGGGGGGGGCTTTTTTTGCGCAAATTGGCTTCTCAGCACAACTGTGCAGAATGCTATAACTTTTTATGTACTGGTTCAACAGTGATCCCATTAAGTCAAACAATTTATGCATCTATTGCTTAACCCTACCCAGTGGAAAATTTGTATCGATTCAAATTTTCAAAGGATTTTGCACGAACTACATTTTGTGTCGGAAGGATTGTTTAATCAAAAAAGTTTAAATCTGCAATATCATCAATTCTTCTACCCACTTGTAATTAAGTTTTGTTATCAATGTTACAAGTAGTTGAGACTTGGAACCAATTCAAATGTTGTGAGTCATTAATTTGATTGATATATTTTTCCAACACAGAACACCAAATCTTTAAAAAATAAAAAGAAATCGAAAATTATAATAAAAATTCAGAATTTTGGTCAATAATTAAAAAAATAATCTAGAACCCAGATTTTTCAAAGTTCGATTTTAAATTGTAAGACTTTACATATAACGCTACATTTTAGAATTTGACATTACCCCTAATATATTCTTTTAAATTATCAAATTCTATATCATGAATTTTTCCGTGCATCAAGTGCAAAAACGTCATTAATTATATCCAATCTACTATAGCTAGTATTAAACGTTATATATTTGTATTATTAGAAGACATGATAATGTATCTGTTTTAGGTAATGATTAATTTGTGTTGCTTATGTTGTGTTGACACCAACAGGACAAATCAAGTTTATGCGAATAAATCTTGGATAAAATTTAAATTAAAAAAAGTCAAGTTTACACCCCTGTTACAGGATATCAATAAGATTGATTGATTGTGTATTGTTTAACGTCCCTCTCGAGAATATTTCACTCATATGGAGACGTCACCATTGCCGATAAAGGGCTACAAAATTTAGGTCTATGCTCGGCACTTACGGCCTTTAAGGAGGGAGGGATTTTTATCGTGCCACACCTGCTGTGACACGGGGCCTTTTGTTTTAGCGGTCTCATCCAAGGATCGCCCAATTTAGTCACCTCTAACGACAAGCAAGGGGTACATGCACCGAGGACCTATTCTAACCCGGATCCCCTCGGAGAAGCTCATGAAGAATCTCGATAAGAAGTACTATGAACCCAGTGTTTATTTTTGTTTTCCTAAATCTCCATTTCAATGTAGAAATAAAAAAAAAATACATTTTACAAAAAATTGACAATACTAGAAAACTAAGGTGCGAGACACTATAAATGCGGTATTGTGTAAAATACAATTTATATCGGGTTCAACCTAAACTTTTAAGTTGAAATGTTAATTCATTCCATTCGTTTTCAGGAGAGACAGGAGAGAGAGAGAGAGAGAGAGAGAGAGAGAGAGAGAGATGTACATGTAATTTGAACACGCTCCCAATACAATCCATCTCAATTTTTTTTTCCCACTTAACATAAAGTTAATCTTTTTGCATGACTGTACAATGACATTTGCACGAAATCTCAAGCGCTGAGAGGGGTTAAGTTCGCCCCGCCCCCCCCCCCCCCCTTAATTTAATTCTTTTATGTACAAGAGTCTTGTCGATTGGGTACTTTACAGTCATTAACTCAGCAGTTGCAGAAAAGCCTGAATTTAGACAAAGTGTGGCGTAATGTGACTTTGTTGATAATTTACCCTCCAGTGTTATGTGAAGTTTCCCTGTGAACGGACAGTCTTCTGATCCAACGTGCATCTCTCCGTTGATCAAAATGTACTTCACAATCAGACTTATATCCTTCCCGTCAGCCACCACGAGTTTCCCGCCAGATTTTATGGTGATGGAGTCGAGGCGAGGAGGTGAGGTATCCAATAGAATACTGTCGCCGCTCTCTATGACCAGGGCGTCTCCCTCTTGTGGGGGCTGAGATAAAACCAAGTATTGATAAAAAAAATTACGAATTGATGATGCTAACGTTAATTCCTCATAGAAGGAACAAATGGAAATGTGATTTTTCTTCTTTGCAATATTATATATGACGCATATGATACGTTTACATACAACTTGTATATTCAAGTCTTTATCAAGCATGCGAAACGTATCCCTTAAATTCTTGATTCTTGTCTGAAGCAAGAATATCACGTTCAAGACATCTTTGTACAAATTATATTTGTTTAAATATATCTTTCAGGGCCGTAAATTAACCTTCAATTTGGAGGAGGCAGGAAATTAGGCGGGGGTCTGGACGCTGAGCACATTTTGTGCACACTAAACACGTTTCGTGCAAAATCCTTGATTCTAGGGCCTTCTAAGATGTTACTTGACTAACTCATTCTAAAAGAAAGATTTGGAATGCTTTTTAAGGGAGGTATCATGTTCTTAGTTATTGGAAACAACATAAATTCTAATTAACTTTAAATTTTAATATTTTTTGGGCTCAAAAGTTGGAGGAGGCAGCTGCCTCCTCCGCCTGCATGTAATTTACGGCCCTGTCTTTCATTTTGTATGCAATCATGATAAACCCAAATTATATTTGTTTAAATATATCTTTCATTTTGTCTGCAATCATGATAAATCCGTTTTCATGAAATTGTTTGTAATCTATATCAAAAAGGAAAAACTACAAAAAATATCTCTCTTCAAACACTGTTTCTTCTGATAACTGATGATTGCTCACATAAGCAAAATTGCATTAAGCGTATGAAAATATAATAGTTGGGTAAACTATTTTCCAGAGAATATCAATTTCTTTCCCCATTTGTGTACTGAGGTCTCTTACAGTATTTTATTACTAAGACTTAAACATAAAGTGACATAATACGGTTTTTTCCGCGGGGTTATATTTTGGCTTATTTTAACGGTTAGATAGCTTTCCGCCAAAATTTCATTCGTCAAATATGCACCCAATTGCGACTTCAGTATTTGAAAGAGAGACAACTCTTCCCTGTCCACAAAAATTTATTCCGCTAAAATTATTGGCATACATTTGGGCCAGCAAAATTATTGGCATACATTTGGGCCAGCAACTCACCAAATTTTATACGGTATTCGAATGTTGAAAGATTACATCACCTATTTCTAAATGTTAAATTTTTAAAGGCAATCCACTATCAGCGTGGGTTTTTTCCCTCCTATACATATGTTACTCCGCTTTGTTGTGATTTTAATGTAAATAACATCAAAGTCATCAATACGTCACTATCTTAAAAATAATATTTGTAAAATAAGATATTTTATCAATGCAAAATTTACTGGATTTTTTTTGGTGTAAAAATATTTCTAATAACAAAACAATTATTCGTTTACATACATGGTAGACATCACAAAATTAGATGTGTATGTACAATGTAACTTCGTCATAATAAACATTTATTTTATTCAAGACCGACCTCAATTCCTCCGCGAATGGATTGAACTTAAATTGTAATATCGGATAATGAAATATTCGCTTCCGTATTTTCTTTCGCTTACTGACTCGTCACGATAATATTTTGATCTATTGAAAAAAAAAATCAGGTATTGAAAATGTCCTTCACTTTTGTTTGGAGGGACCCGTGTTCGCTGAAATAACTGATTTGGTGTCCATAAACTCATAAAACGTAACTTACTTCATTTTCATACCAAGAAAACTGGCTCCATTACTCGTAACTTAGCATACATTAATATAGTAAACAAAATGTCATTGTATATGTATACATCCTTGACTTGTTTAAAATCTCACAAATATTCAATGATATTTTGACTCCTATCTAAATACCACTCCTAATATGAATTCTGTTGATTTATAAATATCAATATTTCATAGGTTAGATCTCTTTCAAAATCTATTTTCAGTTTATGGGCATGGTACCTTGTTTTCCGAGGAAACATTTAGTTGTTTTGTATGATAATAGTTCCGTCGTTACGTGTGATTTTCGAGTACGGAGTAACATTTCTTTTTCAAACATAAAATCTTATATTACTTGTATTACAACTCTAAAAACAAAACAAAATTACTACAGGTACATGTAGAATTAAAAGAGGGCGACTTCAGTATTTATTATAGATAGATGTACCTGCATCACTTTTCCCAAAACAAATTTACTAAACTATGGAAAATTTCTTTCTGCCTATCAATGAAAAGTTGGTCACAATATTTAAAGAAAACATTCAAGTTTTATCAGCCGCGGGTATATTACGTTCATTCAAAAACTCAACAGATAAATGATAGAGAAATTACAGTTTTTATATATCTTTATGGTTGTCTCAAGACTTTGTGTAAAACATGCCACAGTTTTTAAAGCGAGTACGCACGAGATATTTTTTTTACAGGATGCTTTATCAGAAAAATGAAAGAAATGCCCATCCTATTACACCCTTCTCATTATCTCACCAGACCTCAAACAAGAGATAAACTAACATTATATTTACAAACAATATCCACAATGCAGAAGTGTTATTTTCACCCGCTCGTAATACCTTGTTCCCCGTGTGGGTAGCCCTATGATGGTATAATTAGCATAGTCTTTAAAATGCACATAGGCCTTGCTAGCATTCGACAGTCTTTCAAATTAATACATTCAAAACAAACTTACTTAACGGTCTATTCATTACAACGGTGTAAAATAATAAACGGATGGAGTAATGCTATCTGGAAAGAGTTTAAAGTACCATATACACGTATAATAACAAAATTGCGCAAGGAATTAACTTTTTAAAATTTTACCTGTTCATTCCATGTTGCATTATCTGACCATTTTGAAAGCTGGGGACTCTGGTCTGGACAGTTCTGAGAGGCCACAAGGCCAAAGACACAAGATATCACCAAAACCCAACCTGTCTTCGCCATCGTCCGCTAGGTTCTGACCGTTCTTCAACCAAGAGTTATATATACGCTACACGGACGATGAAGGCAGTGACCATTTCAAATTTGTGTTTACCCCCCGAGGATGCTTTACACATGGCATGGTTCATGCTGATTAATAAAAGATACAAAAGTAGATCTTCACAATTGATAGCATCAACATAAAACTTTCTTAAAGTAGATTCACTAAGCTGTTTAGTGTTTAAAAGTTTGAGGTGTCACCAAGCTAATGCCAATTGCTTGCATTCGACAGTATTTCAAACAATGTTACTTAAGATACATATTTATGTTGTATTCTTTACGGAAATGTTAAAATAATAAAAGAATGGAGTAATAAGTAGAATAGGCGATTTTACGTTCCCCAGACTCTGGATTAGCGCGCATCGATACATCCATGAACCAAGTGTTTTAAAACTGAAAAAAAATAAATATATGCGCAAGTCGAGTGCATGAAAGGTGAAGATAAGGAACAGTAATCAATCTCATAACTCCTATAAGCAATACAAAATAGATAGTTGGGAAAACACGGATACCTAGATATACCAGAGGTGGGATCAGGTGCCCAAGAGGAGTAAAGCATCCCCTGTCGACCGGTCACACCCGCCTCGAGTCTTATATCTTGATCAGGTAAACGTTATCCGTAGTCAAAATCAGTGTGCCAAGAACGGCCTAACAATCGGCATGAAACACGTCATACAGCATTTGATCCAACGATAGGTTGTATTGGCAAACTAGATTGTTATAACGACTATAGAATTATCGAAATGCTAATTTTAAACGAGACTGTTGGAACCCCTGCAAAGACTGACCATACGCAAAACAAGCTTTTGCGTATCGAATCAGTTGAGAGATGTAAACACCATATGCAGGTGATAATGGAATATTGCTACATAAATATATATGGGAAGTTGACGATGGAGAAGTTGAAATCACCCCGTTTGTCATGAAGTTGAGTTGTTAATTTGCCGCTAATATCTACTTTCAATAAAATATCTACGTATGAAGCAGAAGTGGACGACTCTGTGGTGTCTTTTATTTCGAGTTCACTGTGATGCAAGGTGAAGATAACGAACAGTGATCAATCTCACAACTCCCACAAGCAATACAAAATAGATAGTTGGGCAAACACGGACCCCTGGACACACCAGAGGTGGGATCAGGTGCCTAGAAGGAGTAAGCATCCCCTGTTGACCGGTCACACCCGCCGTGAGCCCCATATCCTGATCAGGTAAACGGAGTTATCCGCAGTCAAAATCAGTGTGCCAAGAACGGCTTAACAATCGGTATGAAACACGTCAGACAGCATTTGACCCAATGCGAGGTCGTATTGACGAACTAGATCGTTATAACGACCATAGAATTTGCGAAATGCTGACTTCAATCGAGACTGTTGAAATCCCTGTACCATCAACTTGTTTGTCAGTAGCTTGCCTCGATTAAAAAATTGACTATACCCAGAACAAGCTCTTGGATATCGAATTAGTTGAGATATATAAACACCATATGCAGGTGATAATGGAATATTGCTACATAAATGTGGGAAGTTGACGATGGAGAAGCTGAAATCATCCCGTTTGTCATACAGTTGAGTTGTCAGTTTGCCGTTAATATCTACTTTCAATAAAATATCTAAGTATGAAGCAGAAGTGGACGACTCTGTGGTGTCCTTTATTTCGAGTTCACAGGGATATATCAAATCGACATATGAATGAAAGCTATCATTGTTAATAGACAAAACGTCATCGATATATCTAAAAGTCGAATTGAAGGTCACAGCGATATATTGAATCGACATATGAATGAAGATTATTATTAGTAATAGATAATACATCGTCGATATATCTAAATGTCAAATTGAAGGCCACAGCAAGAGATTTTTTCTTCTCACGTAGAAGTTTTTCAATAAATTCTGCTTCATAGGAATATAAAAACAGGTCAGTTAACAAAGTAGCACAATTCGTGACCATGGGGATTTCAACAGACTGTTGGAAGACCTGATCACCAAAGACCACGAAGATATTGTCAATGAGGAACTCTAGCATATTTTTCATTTCAACTTCAGAGTACTTGTCACATGTTCAGTTCAGAGTTTTAGATCATCGGTGATGTTTTCTGTGTAAAGCTGTGTATTTTGTTACAACAGTTCCGTGCCATAAATTTAAGAGAAATAGAAATATGAAATACCTCTTTAATTTGTTGTTATACGCTCTTTCAGCCTTAACGTTAAGACTATATACCTCATGTTGGGATTTCCCTGACGCGCGCGGGGCTATTTATAGACGCCTAACAGACAATGTATAATTTATTGAAAAATAATTAATCTGCATTTAAGTAATTATGTACAAAAATAATACATGAACATTGAATCATACAGCTTTAATCATCAACTACTTTCAGATAAGTGTGTGACAATATTCTATAGTGTTTATGTTTCTCAAACTATCTGTATCAAATAAACTAATGTTCTGGGAACACCGCATGTAGGTGACAATGGAACACTGCCAAATAAACACGGGAAGCCAATGATGGAGAAGCTGAATTCATCCCCTCTGTCATAAAATTGACCTCTTAGTCTGCCGTATTATAATTTATTAGATATGCCATATCATTAATATTCTTAGTACATTGTATATATATGTTACCAATAATACTGTTAATGCTGGTAAAAGTAGCACATAGACACAGATGTTTGCATTTCACATTACTTCTCATGCAGGCACTAATGGGTTTTCTTTAAAAATTCTAATTCTGCTGAAATTTCCAACGCTGAGGGCCTCCACCCCAGTTCCAAAGTACAAAAAATCACGGTCAAAGTCATAGCTGTGAGGGTTGTTTTTCGTACCAACGTCTACCATGCCACGTGACCTCCATTTTTCTGAAAGACCATTAACTTCCACTTTTAATGCCGGGTGCTTAGCGAAGTATCCACCACTGCTTTTGGTTTGACACGGGATCGGGGTAGTTTTTGTATTGATTTAATGTGGTCATGTAATTATGTGATGTAGACCTGTGGAAGGTCCCGGGGAAGAATTAGTGTTCTTCATTGATCGGATTACCCGCTTTGAATAAAGTCTCATTATCATCATCAAAGGAGTGAAAAATCTTTTACAAATTTCAACTTCCATGGATGTTTTTCTTTTTACAAGAGCATAAATGTTTGCGGCGTTCTGGCTACCAAATCCACGTGAGTCATCGAAAAGTTGAACATTAAAACAACCCTTGGTGTTTCTGCGGGGTATATGGAAAGTACCTTTAAAGTGTTTTGAATACAGGCTGTGTTTTGCACAGGCTGTTAAATTTGCTTATGAAGTAGATTTATTTCAGATCGAATCATGATAAACAACTGCTCTTTACCAATATCGTGAATTTTAGCCTTCGTTTGAGACATTTCGTATTCAGTACATTTTCTATCCAATATTTGATACATTTCATAGTTCATACGTTTTATGTTCAATATATTTTAAATTTACTGCATTTCATATTCTATACATTTTATATTCAGTATATTTTACATCCATTATGTTTAATATACAATAAATTTTATAATGCATTCTATATTAAAACATTTTATGAGTGTATTTTTAAAGATGCCCAGACCTGGAATACGACGTGGATATATGTCTGATATTTCAGATATTTAGTCAGGACAGATATATATTTCATACTAAGTTACTTTCATATTTAAAAAAACAAACAACTTGCAACAATGCCTGCAAATGTGATTCCCTTAGCGGCGAGATCAAAAGTTCAATGTCTGAAAAAACCCACTAAATGCACATAGTTTTCACCAAGACCCCCACCCCCCTTTAAAATTAAACTCCCCCTATTTGAATTCGATTAACAAGTAAAAACATAATATTATAAATAATACTCTGTATATCTTTTCTACTGTTTATTTACAATTGAAAGTGTACTTTAAAACTATCAAATGTTCGTTAAAATGTAGTATTATGTGGGTTTTGACAGTCGATTATCTTTTTTTTCTTTTTCAACTAAAGTGTAATCGATGTCAGATGACAGAAACTTGTCAGAGTTTTTACTCCCCCTCCCCTTATTTGATTTTAGAGTTTTATCCGACATCAATCTATTGATCTCACCCCTTATATTATTTTTGGAGAAAAGTTACATTTTAACTTGTTTCGGATATTATACGAATAATCATGACAAAATTTTATTTTCGATCATTAATCCTACATTCTCTTTTTATTCCCTCTCTCCAGAAATATTACAACGTACACATCACAACAGTCTGTGGATGGTGATTGTGTTGAATGTATATACATGTACTTGGACACCAAATGTATACTAGTATATTTTAAAGTGTATTGAGCTGATAACACGCAACGGTGTGCTAACGCGGGTTGAAATTCTACACTTCGTTGCGTCTTATTACACTGTAGTGCAATAGATGCAAGAAAAAAATCTAACACTTACATTTTTATTTAAAACATTTTTTGAAAGTGTCATTACAGTATCCTATTATCAAGGAATTTTCGTTGATTTTTGTCAACGTGATGGAACAACCATAGAAAAATCATGTTTTTTATTTTACGTAATGCATCGGATTGTGACGTCAACTTTATTGATTGATTGAATATTGTTTTACGTCTCTCTCGAGAATATTTCACTCATATCGAGATGTCACCATTGCCGGTGAAGGACTGCAAAATTTGGGCCTATGCTCCGCGCTTATGGCCATTGAGCAGGGAGGAATCTTTATCGTGCCACACAGGACCTCGGTTTTTGTGGTTTCATCCGAAGGACCGCCCCATTTAGTCGCCTCTTACGACAAGCAAGGGGTGCTGAGGACCTATTCTAACCCGGATCCCCATGCACGGGAATCAACTTTATTGTTCGAGGGTTGTCAAATACACCACAGTTCACAATATATTGTTTGTTTCATAATCAATTGATTTTGGAATGTAAATACACTTTCATCTTAACAGTATTTTATGTAGCTGCATGAAAGGCGAAGATAACGAACAGTGATCAATCCCATAACTCCTATAAGGCTAAGCAATACAAAATAAAAACACGGACCCCTGAATATACCAGAAGGGGGATCAGGTGCCTAGGAGGAATAAGCATCCCCTGTCGACCGGTCACACTCGCCGTGAGCCCTATATCTTGATCAGGTAAACGGAGTTATCCATTGATTTTCTCACGACTTCATAGTCAACATTTCCTTTAGTTTTCGATTACGATCAAAGTGGTGGTGACATTATAAGGAGATACATGCAGAGAAGATAGTAAATTAAATTAGATTTATATAAAATTGATTAATTTTATCAAAGAAGGTAGGACGCTCATTGATTATAAAGCATATGGAAGCGACCTTCGATGTACCCAGTGGTGAAAAAGAACATATCGCCAAATATTTAGCAGTGGTGAGAAAGCACACATATTTAGCAGTGGTGAGAAAGCACATATATTTAGCAGTGGTGAGAAAGCACATATATTTAGCAGTGGTGAGAAAGCACACATATTTAGCAGTGGGGAGAAAGCACATATATTTGATGACCATCACTCATTGCATGTATGACTAGCAACGCAAATAACTCAAGTCCGAATTTCCCGTTTCTCTGAAAAATAAAATTAATTTTGAGAACTTGTACATTTAGAGAAACTTGATAATCAAATCATGTTAAGCATAATTTTTTTAAAAATTCAATATTGAGTGAGTTGGATAAATAGATATTCATTCTCAACGAAACGTCATCTGTCCCATTCAAATTTAAACCACTGCAAAAAGCAGGCCTAAAGATTATAAAACGTTTTGAATACGTACACAAACTCATACCAATATTCAATAATTTATGTCCCGTGGGGATCTGGGTTAGAATAGGTCCTCAATACCCCCTTGCTTGTCGTAAGAGGCGACTATATGGGGCGGTCCTTCGGACGAGACCGCAAAAACCGAGGTCCCATGTCACAGCAGGTGTGGCACGATAAAGATCCCTTCCTGCTCAAAGACCATAAGCGCCGAGCATAGGCCTAAATTTTGCAGCCCTTCACCGGCAGTGGTGACGTCTCCATACGAGTGAAATATTCTCTAGAGGGACATTACACAATATTCAATCAATCAATCTAATTTGGGTGTAACTTTTGAGTAGGAGTATGACTTTGGAACAGGATTATGAATTTGAGTACGGAATAAGTACTCGACACATATTGCATGTACATGTATATTCACCAGGTCTGATTGATTTTTCTCTATTCTCTAACAACGCAAATTTGTTACATATCAAGAACAAAGTTTAAATATGCCCTTATTAGAGGTGAATGTGTGAAAACATTTTCAAATAACATAAAAACCAATCTGCAAACATTAAAGTCCGAATTTCCTGTCCTTTTTAGTGTAAAATGTCAAGATAAAAATGGCAATTTTTTTTTTTTTATATTAAAAATTGAGTATGAATCAATAAAGAATTACACACGATTATCAGGTGTCTAGCTCCTTAGATCTTTTGCTTTATAATTACCCCCCCCCCCCCCCTAGAAGTAGGCAAGGTCTCCGTTCCTACATGCAATACACTATTCTGCCAAATTTAGTTGTAATTAGAGCAGAATGATGCCTTTTCGTATATTTTAAAAAAAAATGTACATATTCACTGTAGAATTGACAGACCAACAGCTGATGGACAGATTCTGATTAGAAAAAAGTTTCTCTCTACCTCTATTGTGAATCCCGTGAGGATCCGGGTTAGAGTAGGTCCTCAGTACCCCTTGCTTGTCGTAAGAGGCGACTAAATGGGGCGGTCCTTCGGATGAGACCGCAACAACCGAGGTCCCGTGTCACAGCAGGTGTAGCACGATAAAGATCCCTCCCTGCTCAATGGTCATAAGCGCCGAGCATGGGCCTAAATTTTGCGGCCTTTCACCGGCAGTGGTGATGTCTCGATATGAGTGAAATATTTTCGAGAGGGACGTTAAACAACATTCAATCAATCAAACTATCTACCTCTATTGTTAATCAGTAAATGCATTAGCTGCTTATAACCATACTTATCTACTCTAGTATAAAGAGGTGCAGATTATATGGACTGTGATCTTTTGAAGATCCTAGCGCTGCAAAAGCTGTTTTGCAAACTTTTCCCCCACATTGCCCATCTTTAGTACTTTGGGGTTGTTCAGATCAGCAGAGACATGATTTATTGCATTTGTCTCTCTCCAAGACTTACGTGAAATTAAGATGTGAAGAAATATTGCATGAAGGTTGGATCAAAACCACAATAAACCTGATAGGGTATTTTAATGACCAAATACATATTCAGTTTGGATTGTAATGGACACCCCTCCCCCGAAAATAAGACATTTTGTGTAGGTTTTAAACTGGAAAACAGTATAAGCTCTACAATTCACTGCACAGTTAACTTGTAAATACCTGTTGCCAACATTGAGTGATTTTGATCATAGATCAAACGGATCACAACTACACTCACGGCCAAAATGAATTAATGAAACAGAAAAGAAAGCTAATTTAGCTTAGGCCTAGAGAAAAAAACAACCCACCAAACAAAAACCTATAAATGTTGCATCAAATGAGAACAGCGGTTTACACAAAATGTATTCTAAACCACGATATATGATCAGGTTGAAAACAAACATAGTTTTTATTAAATTTCTTTTGCTACACCACAAAGCGTGAAGTTGTGTAAACCAGTCACAAACAAGACTAACTAGTATTATTTAATCTAAGTAAAATTAGGGGAGAATCGTATTAATATCTCCTTTCCAGTCCGTACCGGCGAGGCGAGAGGAGTACTACATGTAGTTTCTTCTCCGTCCGTCTATCACGCTGTAGGAGTCCGTATATTTCATCATCCTTTAAGTAGAAGCTGAAATTTATATGTGATTTGCTTACGTATGTTTACAGTTTACGCGAAATATAAGGTTAGGGTAAAATCAATTCCTTTTTAGCCCAACAGAAACAAGTCAAAATACCCATTGCTTTCTCATCCAGCATCATCCCCTTGATCAACACTTCATGGTTGGTTCTATATTGTTTAACGTCCCGTTTGACAATTTTTCACTCATATGGAGATGTCACCAATGCTGGCGAATGGCTGCAGAATTTAGGCCTATGCTCGGTTCTTGCGGTCTTTGAGGAGCGAGTGATCTTTATCGTTCCACACTTGCTGTGACACGAGACCTCGGATTGTGCGGTCTCAATCGACGACCGCCCCATTAAGTCGCCTCTTACGATAAGCAAGGGGTACTGAGGACCTATTTTAACCCGGATCTCAACGGGCTGCAATGTTTCCAAATGAAGAACACATGAAACAAGTCAGACAGCATTTGACCCAATGATAGGTTGTATTGGCAAACTAGATTGTTATAACGACCATATAATTTGCGAAGTGCTGACTTTAAACGAGACTGTTGAAACCCCTGCACCATCAACTTGTTTGTCAGTAGCCTGCCTCGATTTAAAAACTGATTATACGCAGAACAAGCTCTTGAGTATCGAATCAGTTGAGAGATATAAACACCATATGCAGGTGATACTGGAATATTGCTACGTAAATATGGAACGTTGACGATGGAGAAGCTGAAATCATCCCGTTTATCATAAAGTTCACTTGTTCGTTTGCCGTTAATATTTATTTTCAGTAAAATATTCAAGTATGAAACATAAGTGGACGACTCTGTGGTATCTTTTATTTTGAGTTCACAGGGATATATACCGAATCTTCTATCAATTAATAGAGGTTTAAGGCTACACTGTAATTGGTCATAGTGTTATGCATGTAGTGGGTGAAACTTGTATACGCCAATGTAAAATGTTGGAAAGTTAAAGAAGCTCATGTGGCTGGTGAAGGTCAAATTATGGAAGTCAAATTTCGCGAAAATGCCGACAGACGAATGAGTAAAGTCAAACTAGACAACGACAGACACAGGAAGATTGACGGGAAATACGTGTAAATGCTAGAGCGGTATGATGTGTTGATGAACTACGAAATAAAATATTCTAAAAGAAAAGCCATCGGGTCGCATATTGGGGTCTGGAGTCTCAAGATGCTATTGGAGTATATGAGGCTGATATTGGTGTCTCGGACTGATCTTGGAATAACACTAGCCTTGGATTGATATTGAAGGCACGAACTGGTATTATGGAGTTTCGGGTTGAATTCACTGCATCGGGCATATACTGGTTTTTCTGGTCGATATTTTGGTGACGGGTGATAATTGGTGTATCAGATTGAAAGTAGACATTAACGGCAAACTGACAACTCATCTGTATGACAAACGGGATGATTTCAGCTTCTCCATCGTCAACTTCCCATATTTGTGTAGCAATATTCCATTATCACCTGCATATGGTGTTTATATATCTCAACTGATTAGATATGCAAGAGCTTGTTCTGCGTATAGTCAGTTTTTAAATCGAGGTAAGCTACTGACAAACAAGTTGATGGTACAGGGATTTCAACAGTCTCGATTGAAGTCAGCATTTCGCAAATTCTATAGTCGTTATAACGATCTAGTTCGTCAATACAACCTCGCATTGGGTCAAATGCTGTCTGACGTGTTTCATACCGATTGTTAAGCCGTTCTTGGCACACTGATTTTGACTGCGGATAACTCCGTTTACCTGATCAGGATATAGGGCTCACGGCGGGTGTGACCGGTCAACAGGGGATGCTTACTCCTCCTAAGCACCTGACCCCACCTCTGGTGTGTCCAGGTGTTTGTGTTTGCCCAACTATCTATTTTGTATTGCTTATAGGAGTTATGAGATTGATCACTGTTCGTTATCTTCACCTTGCATTGATAATGGAGTTTTTGGATTGATATTGGAATCCCAGGTTGATACCAGGTGTGATGATGTTATATGCATTTGCACTTTGGATATTAAATATTGGAAAAGATTAAATCTGCAATAGAAATACATGTAATGTGTAAGACATACAAGCAATACTTTTTTTTATCGTTACATCAATAGTTACAATAATAGCGGGTTTATATTAAAATAAATACAATTGAAACCTCAGCATATATTACAACTAGCGCATGTATTAAAGCGGCCTAGACGAAGACAAGACAGGGCCAATTCCTTTAGAATAAATTCTGTTAAATATATCCACGTTCAAATATCACTTGTTTTTCAATAAAGAATTTTCTATATAGGTACAAATTATAATATAAGGGAGCCTTATTTGTTTGCGCCACGGGGATAATGATGGTGTCCATTCAAGCGATTTCTCGTCATCACGAAATTGAACGGTCGTGAACTTCCGTCACGCTATTTTGCGTTATTCAGTGTAGTACGAGAAAAAGGGGGTTAAATATGTATTACAAAGAGACTCCATGAACAGTGGTGTTGTTTAAAGGTAAAATGTCCAAGAAAGAAAGAAAAGAGGTACGGAAAACGATCAAGATATGTACTGTAATGTGGAAATAAATTTATTCTATGAAGTAAGATATTTATCACACGTACCTTTTTCGGGTTTGACCCGGGCAGTTAAGATGCTTGCTTGTGATTGAATGTCTCTAAATTAAATTCAGTCGATACAATGTGCAACGTTTAAAACATTTTAAACCAATTTAGAAAGAAATTCGGCGGTGAAAATGTTACATTGTACGTTCCAACGTAAAACACAGAAAGGTTTATTCATCCGTACAAGTTTCTTCAACCACTCGAGCTGCAATTCAAAGTTGTGAATACTACACGTAACTTAGTATTCATTTCAGGACAGGGAAGCGCATGAAACTGGAGCATATAGCTTCGCATTTCGAATTCGCGAACGTTAGTTGTTTTTTCTCTCACTTTGCATCCATTTCCATATTACGATTATACAAGCTTGACATATTCGACATAGTAAAGTCTATGATTTTATTATTGGATTAAACAATTTTGACCTCTCTGATAACCTGAAATCCGACAAGCTAGAAAAAAATATTAAGATGTCAGATTCACCTTCACGCATCTAAAGTGAATAACATTGGATTTTATCCATCATCGATCGGAACAAATATATATTGGAAATTTCTGAATTCATATGCGTTGATATCATTTAGGTTGTCCAATGAAAACTTGCGTTTCTAATTCTTTCGACTAGGTCCTGCATTATAGATGTAGAAAATAAAATGGCGATATATAAAACAATAAATTATTGCATTTCCTCGGACAATACAATGCTGTAGCTACCCTTGAATTATAAAACTCTTCTAGCCCTTTAGACTTATCTTCTCCTGTCCACTCACCTGTTGTTTATCTTATACAATTAGATACATTGTGTATACAAATATACATGTACTAGATGTATTCCGATGAGTTGTATAACTCAAGGCAAAATCTCATAAGATTTCTTTCGTCATTTGGTATTGTAATAAATGACAAATTTTCAATCTCAATCATTCTTTTGTTCAGATTTTTAATGACAGCAAAAACGAGCTACGGTGAGCAGAGTTTTGGTAATAGACGCTGATAAACATAAAGGACAATAAAGAATTGAATTGAAAATGAATATTGTACCTCTCAGGTAGGTAAAACATTATATTGACCGGGATGATGTCATTAAGTGTGTGCATTGTCAGATCTCCGTGGAACCCTGGTTAAGATAGGTCAATACCTGTTGTTTGTTCCGTGAGGATCCGGATTAGAATAGAAATCCAGTATCCCTTGTTTGTCCCATGAGGATCCGAGTTAGAATAGGTCCTCAGTACCCTTTGCTTGTCGTAAGAGGCGACTACATGGGGCGGTTCTTCGAGACGGCAAGGCAACAGTTTGCACACCTGTCCAACATATCAACTGTTGCTCGAGATCCTAGTCATCAATTCTATACTGTGACTTGTACTTAGCTCCATATTCCACACCGTCAACATGGCAATGTCACTCATTCTATGGTCGCCCATAATGATATTAGGTCAAATACTGTCTGACGTGTTTCATACCAATTGGTCAGTCGTTCGTTTAATACTGACTTGAACGGTACTTCGAAGTAATCTGTTTAACTGATTGAGATAGAAAGTTCACGACGGATGTGCCCAGTCAACAGGCGATGTTTAATCTTCCTTGGAACTTGAATCCTGTGAGGAGGTCCTCGGTACCCCTTGCTTGTCCTTCAGAAAATAAAATCTTGCGTCACAGCAGGCCAGTGTGGCAATATAAAGACCATCTCTGCTCAAGCGCTGAGTATAGGCCTACATTTTGCAGCCCTTCATCGGCAATGGTGACCTTGAGATATGCACTTCCCATGATGACAAACTTTCCCTTTAACAAAAGATTATTTACTTATTCCGCACCCCTTCATAGACGATGATTATTGTCAAAAATCGCATTTACATGGGTCCTTATAAACCTTCTTATGATCTTCCTTCTTCCGAATGTTCCCCTCTAACTAATACACCGAGTTCTGTTGCTAAGATACCGTGCTGATTTAAACCATTTAAAAAAGAATCAGCATGTTGTAAACTAGTAAAAGAGGTGAAGAAAACGAACAGTGAATTGATTGATCTTGTATATATATTCACGTATACTCAATGAGAGCAGAACAAACACGGATCTCTGAAAACACTAGAGTTGGGATTGTTTAACGTCCTGCTCGTGAATTTTATACTCATATGGAGACGTCACCATTGTCGGAACAGGGCTCCAAAATTTAGGTCTATGCTCGGCGCATACGGCCTTTGAGCTGTGAAGGCTCATTAGTTACTCGACAAGCAAGGGGTACTGAGGACCTATTCTAACTCGGATTTCCACGAGACTCCCCGAGAAAAATGGCTAGTAATAAGGATCAGACACTTTACATGCCTTCTCTTGTCATTGATTTTGTTTATCACGAATCACATCTCTGAACGGAAAAATGTTGAAACGCTATTAACTTAAATTCGCAAAAGCTGGCCCATTTCACTTCATATTCACATTACACGCACATATACAAAATTGTCTTTAAACGAGACTGTTGAAACCCTTGCATCATCAAGTGATTTGTCAGTAGTACGGGCACTGGAAATTAATGTAAATATATAGTATGTACATGTATAAAAAAGGAAGGGTAGGACACTCTTTTTGAGGCATATTCGGGTTTGGGTTATTGTAGGCGTTTCTCAAACGGCCTGACGCGATGAATCGTTCACATATACCTTACTTTCAATATATGTGATCAGGTCTTCCAACAGTCTGTTGGAATTCCCATGGGCACGAATTGTGCTCCTTTGTTAGCTGACCTGTTTTTATATTCATATGAAGCAGAATTTATTCAAAAACTTCTACGTGAGAAGAAAAAATCTCTCGCTGTGACCTTCAATTCGACTTTTAGATATATCTATGACGTTTTGTCTATTAACAATGATAGCTTTCATTCATATGTCGATTTGATATATCCCTGTGAGCTGGAAATAAAGGACACCACAGAGTCGTCCACTTCTGCTTCATACTTAGATGTTTTATTGAAAGTATACATTAACGGCAAACTAACAACTCAACTGTATGACAAACGGGATGATTTCAGCTTCTCCATCGTCAACTTCCCATATTTATGTAGCAATATTCCATTATCACCTGCATATGGTGTTTATATATCTCAACTGATTCGATATGCAAGAGCTTGTTCTGGGTATAGTCAGTTTTTAAATCGAGGTAAGCTACTGACAAACAAGTTGATGGTACAGGGATTTCAACAGTCTCGATTGAAGTCAGCATTTCGCAAATTCTATAGTCGTTATAACGATCTAGTTCGTCAATACAACCTCGCATTGGGTCAAATGCTGTCTGAAGTGTTTCATGCCGATTGTTAAGCCGTTCTTGGCACACTGATTTTGACTGAGGATAACTCCGTTTACCTGATCAGGATATGGCGCTCACGGCGGGTGTGACCGGTCAACAGGGGATGCTTACTCCTCCTGGGCACCTGATCCCACCTCTGGTGTGTCCAGGGGTCTGTGTTTGCCCAACTATCTATTTTGTATTGCTTGTAGGAGTTATGAGATTGATCACTGTTCGTTATCTTCACCTTGCATGTACGGTTTCTTTCCGTTCCAATGCCGTTCATTCGAATAAAAAGATGTTTTTACACCTCCAAGTGCCTAAGAATTTCGCTAGACTGTCTTACTTCCGCTTTAATCGCACTGAATCGAAAGGTAAGTTGTGATTGGTCAATGTGATAAACATTTATAAGTTTATGTCATATTCTGATTTTTGCGCAAAATGAGCTGTAGTGTCTCTTTAATATCATTTTATAAATAAAGTAAATATCTTTATCATGGTATATAATTATAATTTAACAATGATACACGTGTGTCAGTATAGATACATAATTATATATGTATATTTTAATACACAAAATTATGAGAAGCATCAGCTTGTGATCCATGTTTTCACCTGTCTACCAGGTGTCTAAACATGTATCACAACCCAGGCTGGGGACGTGGACCCTGCTTCTATCAGCCCACCTGAAATCTAAAAAATAATTAATGCGTTCTTTAAACCAATTAGCCTGTAACCTTTTTGTGGGTGCCTTTTCAATCAGAATCCTTGTTGACTCTAGTCCGTCTTCTGAGAAGTTCTTTTACTAACAAATTTAAAAAAAAAAAAGATGAAACAAATAATCAAATATGACAAGAATGATCACATCAATTACGCATACAATTATTAAGATAGAGCGTGGGGATTTCCCTGTGTTCTCTACCTCAAGCTCACCTGCGAGCATATGCTCATACACATCTTCAAATACCTTGTCATTTTGAAGTACCTTCTCCTTTAGCTGTCGCATTGTCAACTGGGAAAGGTAATCTGCGGCCTGGAACTTGGATTCGGCGGGACCGAGGTTAATTTCCGGTAATTTCGCGTTGAGTTCTTCCGCGTATGTAGAGCTAGCTATGGAGGTTTTCTCAACGAGGTGGCCCACATAGTCTCTTATACTTACCAAGTTGAACAGATGCCCTTTGGTAATGGTAACCTGTTGGGGATCTATACATCTCTTAAAACGTCGACTAGAAAACGTGTGACCGAGACTTGTAATAACACACGTACAAGGAATATCCATAATACAAAAAGAACAACCTTTAACAAACTTTGCCATATTATTGCAATGCAGGGCTATATTCACCGTATCCATACCAATTACAAGTATCCGACCAGAAGAAATAGGAAAAATGTTTGGTTTAGCAGAATCTTTAAAAATTTGAAAGTGGCAATTTGACCGGATACGATGACCATTGTCACTCAAAAGAGAAGCCAAACAGGTACTACTTGGAATACTCACTTGCTGCAAATTCAGATGACAATCTATATGGAAGAATCCATGGGATTTTGAGTGATCGCAGTTATGAAGGTAATCTTGAGCAGAAAGCTCTGCATACCTTTTGGGCTGCCCTTGACTTACCACAAGAAAGTGGGGAAGGTCCTGAATCTTTGTAGAATGCTTAGAATTCTTTTCCAGGGGTACGGGAAAAGAACTGATTTTGTACAGTCTCTTCAAGGGAGACACAGAATAAGGGATGTCCAGGGTTACCCAAAGCTTGCTGGCGTCCTTCTGAAACCTAACAATAAAGGAAGCTCTCCTTCGGTAGTATGCTATGCTGTCGTGGGGGAAATAGACCAATTGATGGTTCTTCCTACCCCTTTCGGCAATATGGTCCACGGTGGACTTGATGACATGGTCAGGTAGGAGGAGGCTGGGTAATTGCCCTCGTTTCAATTCCTCAACAGCATAGTTTACAGCATGAACATGGTTAATAAAATCAAAAGAGACATTCCTCAGTACGAATAATAATTGCATTGATTTGTCGAAGATATTAATATAGTGATAAAGAACCCGATTTGCGTTGTTAAATGCCTTCATAGCGCCTCTGGTATCATTTAACAGGGACTTCAGTGTATTATACCGCGAAGTGGAGATACCAATAACTGAAGCTAGATTACCAGAAAGCTGAACCATATCTTTAGCAATCTTACCGTTGCGTCGTATCAGTTCATTCGCTGCATTGACTACTCCCTGTAGGTCTTCCATTGTCGCCATTCCGAATACTGACCTCTGTAAACTTCCAATAAATGAAAGTGGGGCACCGCGTTGTTTCCTTGACCTACCTGTAAAAGTCTGGAACGAATTTATTAAATTGGTCCGCAGCAGTTCCATTTCGTAGACCATGTGCTGATCCATAGCCTCGATGTTCTGGATCACTTCCGACCTGCCCTCCTTCACGCATGTTCCAGTTGAAATTCCTGTGTCGCTACACATGAAGTGTTTGACATCCTTAGACGTAGGGATGTCAATAACGAAGGTGTGTTTCCAGGTATTCCTGGACTCCGTTATGGTGCCCACATCTTTCATTATAACACCAACACTTATAACGAAGGTGTGTTTCCAGGTATTCCTGGACTCCGTTATGGTGCCCACATCTTTCATTATAACACCAACACTTCCTAGAACAATGTCATTTGGCTGCTTGGACTTAGCCATGCATGACATTTGACCAAACAACACAAATAGGGCAAAGGTAAAAAGAACAGACATTTTCCTATTAAATATCAAAACTGCGGATAAAATCAAAATTAAATCAGGATTTAACGATTCAACAGAACTTATCAAAAGTTTAAAACTTGCCGAACAATAACCAATAGATTTTCAAAGTAATATCAAAACTGCCAGATAAAATCAGAATAAAAAGCTTCAACAGAACTTTTCAAAGGTACCAAACCTGCCGTACAATATCCAATAGATCGTCAAAGTTGTCACACAACTAGAACCGTTCTCCAGTTAGATTGTAACTGTCAACTGATGGATGAAAAACTCCATGGCCATTTAATACTGGAGAGGGCGGGGATAATTAATGAAATGGAAATTATTTGACCACTACTATTTCGTTATTACCTTGCCCCGTGCAATTATGAATTTTACCCACGGGGTATATCGGCTGACAGGTGAGATCGCTAAGCTAATTATAATTTGAAGCACGGGATAGTCGTCGACAATAATTGTTTTGCACCCGAAGGGTATTAATTACAGGTAATATCAATGTAGACTTTAATAACATTTTACTTTAGACCCAATAAGATATTTTTCAATAAACAAAATTATTACAAGCAATTGATGTGAAATGATGAATATTCTTACCTTAGTGTTTCCGGTTTCCTTGGTTGCTCCTCAATGGTCGTCTAGTTTTCACTGTGATCTAGTGTCACAGTCTCTGCAAGAGTCCGACTCCTCCTCATAATCTTCGGGTGTACAAAATATACACCCGCTTCACATTGCTGAGCAGTCCAGCAATACAAAAAAGAGGGCTCTATCTAAATCATTGTCCGCCTCGGCAATGATATCGGCCAGCCTATTGACGTCCTCGTCGGGCATAATGTACCAAGCTGGTACATTGAAAAAGTTATAAACAAAAGCTCGTTTGCTTTCCATACTTTTTCAACTGTTCTCCAGTTAGATTCTAACTGTCAACTAACGACAAAATGTTAATCGGTCATTTATATATCCATGCAATTTCATTTAAGAGGAGTTATACTCATGTCATATACTCAAATAGTAATTTATTAATTGCATATTTCTGACTTTGAGAACCATAATTATAATGAGGTACTCCACCCCGACCGAGAGCTAATTGGTGCAATTCTCTTGGGCAAGGTAAATCAGCTACCTGGTATGTTAATTATATTGTTACATATACACTCTCCTTGTATAAACATTTATTCATATTCAATTATTGTGGAAAAAGCTAGTGTTGACCTTAGTATAATCTTTATTAAGAATAAATTTTATAAAAGCTAAAAATATTTCCTGCTTCTTTGTAACTAATTTACCATCGGTCGGAAATTATAATTACTTTAAAATCCGCTAACCTGGAGCTAATTAGACCAATTATCCGTTAATGGTAGTCTGTCCCTCTCTGTAGATTCGTGTCCAGGCCATAACGTCTTTGTTCTCTGACATAGGCATACCATATTTGTCACACAGGTGGATCACCATGAGACGATGTGTCGGGTACCTTCATGACCTCTATATGACCTTGACATCAAGGTCAAAATTGATTAAAGGGCTACAACATGGTTGTATCACCATGAGATAATGTGTCATGTACATTCATGACCTCTTTATGACCTTGACCTTTGATCTCAAGGTCAAAATTAAAGGTGTATACCATGGATTTGTGTTCGGACTATATCTTCCATTTTCTTCTACAAAGGCATACCATATTTTACACTAAGGAAAGAGGTAATTCATACCTATTAACAACACCCTTTGGGGGAGTGGGGGGGGGGGGGGGTATTCTTAATGAGCATTGCTCACAATACCTTTTGTTTGTATTGCGTATAAGAGTTATGAGATTGATCACTGTTCGTTATCTTCACCTTTCATAGGAGGAGAAGCGTTCACAAGCTATTTGAACATCCTCCACCCATCTTAAATCCCCTATAACTTTTATGAAAAGAATTGGACCCCCCTGTCCGGACAATATGCACATCTTCAAATAGCAATGAAGCATTGCATAATACAACCTATCATTGGGTCAAATGATGTCTGACGTGTTTCATGCCGATTGTTAAACCGTTCGTGGCACACTGATTTTGACTACGGTTAATTCCGTTAACCTGATCAGGATATAGGGCTCACGGCGGGTGTGACCGGTCGACGAGGGATGCTTACTCCTCCTAGGCACCTGATCCCACCTCTGGTGTGTCCAGGGGTCCGTGTTTGCCCAACTATCTATTTTGTATTGCTTATGGGATTTATTAGATTGACCAATGTTCCTTGTCTTCATCTTTCATCATTCATATGTCGATTCGATATGTCCCTGTACGCTTGAAATGAAAGACACCATAGAGTCGTCCACTTCTGCTTCTTACTTAGATATTCAATTGAAAGTAAATATTAACGGCAAACTGACAACTAAACTTTATGATAAACGGAATGATTTCAGTTTCTCCATCATCAACTTCCCATATTTTTGTAGCAGTATTCCATCAACACCTGCAGATAGTGTATATGATCAAGATATAGGGCTCACTGCGGGTGTGACCGGTCAACAGGGGATACTAACTCCTATTAGGCATATGATTCCACCTCTGGTTTGTCCAGGGGTCCGTGTTTGCCCAACTCTCTATTTTCTAACGCTTATAGGAGTTATGAGATTGATGACAGTTCGTTATCTTCACCTTCCATTGAAGGCCGTAGAAGTGATAAATATTTGACTCGCATGACGAAAGAATAAAAAAAAAATCCATCCTGGAACTTCCCGTTCGCACCATGAGCAGCTATTATGAGCTTACGGGACGTTACAAGTTTTTGGCGGATCCAGCCGGCGAACTCTTGATTAATTTGAAACGATGCGTTTCAATATATTAATAATTACTATATGATATAAAGGTAGTGTATTGGCTTCTGTAATAGAAGTTGAAGGTCACTAGTCAGGAGAAGCGCCGATACTCCCTGCTACAGTGGTCGCTCAGTGTTTCGAGCGTTTGCTTCATGACCGGGATGTCGTGAGTTCGAATCTCGCTCTCTTAAATAGGTTGAGTTACCTATACGACAGGGGATGCTTACTCCTCCTAGGCATCTGATCCCACCCCTGGTGTGTCCAGGGGTCCGTGTTTGCCCAACTATTTTGTATTTCTTATAGGAGTTATGAGATTGATCACTGTTCGTTATCTTCATCTTTCATAAAGATCTAGCATATCCGAATGCCTTCTTCATTCAGAATCCTATGGGGATCCTCAGTACCTCTTGCTTGTCATAAGAGGCGACTAAATGGAACGGTCCTTCGGACGAGACCGCCAAAACTGAGGCTATTCTAAAAGCAAGTGTGGCACGTTAAAGATCCCTCCCTTGCTCAAAGGCCATAAGGGCATACATGTATATATATATTGTCAATATCAGATTACATTAATCTCCTGATGTTGAACCTATGCGAGAGGCGAAGACAGCACCCTAGTATTACTTTGTTGATGAGGCACATCAGACCTTTGGATACTGTCCACCATCTCTTACGTCAGGATATACAACCTTTGTCAGGGAAGACCTCGTAGCAACAAGGCGCACCAGGTTTGGAGATTGACGCCCTACATAGGTCGAACGTATTTAAATCCCGTGTACTGTTCAGAGGGGAAGGCATTCCTGATTGCAGTAAATACACAGGCTGGAAGGATTTTACAGTTGCCCTTGCCTAACTTCTGCCACACCCATAACACAAACCTTCTGTAGGCAATATATCTATAGACCCTTTAGAATGGATGATATTTATGCAGTTACTTCCTAATGTAGGACATTGTAACATATTTGTTTTGATTGATTAAATATTGTTTAACGTCCCTCTCGAGAATATTTCACTCGTATGGAGACGTCGCCACTACCGGTGAAGGGCTGAAAATTTAGGTCTATGCTCGGCGCTTATGGCCTTTGAGCAGGGAGGGATCTTTATCGTGTCACACCTGCTGTGACACGGGACCTCGGTTTTTGTGGTCTCATCCGAAGGACCGCCCCATTTAGTCGCCTCTTACGACAAGCAAGGGGTACTGAGCATCCATTCTAACCCGGATCCCCACGGGACTGTTTGTGTTGATCTCTGAAAACATTTTCATCATGATTGCTTTAACTTTCTGTTGGCAATAGGCTCTGTGAAGTGGATGTATTTATATTTATGCAGATACTTCTTAATGCAGGGCATTGTAATATATGTTTTTATCTTTGAGGACATTTTCAACATGATTGTTTTAACCTTCTACAGGCAATAAATCTATGGGCCATGTAAATTGAGTGATATTTAATTCTGATACTACCTAGTTGATGTAGGACATTATACATGTAATATATATTTTGATCTTTGAAAACATTTTTATCATGATATTGTTTTAACATGAACTGAACTTTTCATCATACACATTGGTAATAATAACTTTTGAAAGACAACCAGTGGAGAGGGGGTTCTATATTAAACTTGAGACAAACTTAAATATTGTATCCTAACCCCATTTCATTGTTGGTGACATTTTTTGTTTACAATTTGTGTTGTATGTTAATCTTTTTATTCAAATATTAAACAATTTTTTTTTTTTATTGTTGACTGTTGGCATTCCTTTACTACACCAAGACGAAAAAGAAACATTACTCATGAATAGGCTCATTGTCGTCCAGTGGTCCTTCAGATTGGACATAGTCAAACTGTCATAGAGACTGACTTCAAGAAATCTTGTATTGAGACAGTTGTCCATGAAACTCTGATGTTGGGTAATGCACTCCAAGTCGCCACGAGCCTGGTCAACCACAGAAATTTCTGTGCAGCATACACATTCCGCAGAACTAGACATGACTTGACACAAACCACACTCGCACCTGCAAACTTTTGATCTATGACATCACTAGCAGTTCATATGTGTGCATAGTATATTAGTAAACATATATATATATATATATATATAAGTCTATTTCATTGCTGGATCCAGTAAGTGCTCTACTAAGCCCCTATCTTTGCTCCTCACGTAAATATTAACAGCTGTGAAGGAGAAACTTCAAACTTTCTGTGCGACTACATATGCCAGAGTGGTGTTAATCAAATGTGGATTCTAAAAAATTCTAAAGAACTTTTCGTAAACTTGAAATCGCAGAATTTTTCCCAAATCAATAACATTAAAACCTATGACTTTTCAACACTATACACGACCATTCCTCACGATAAATTAAAGACTAGACTTTTTGACATCATAGACAGTTGCTTCTTCAACAAAAACGGAAATATTCATATTTAGTGATCAGTCATTCAAAAACTTACTTTGTTAAACACCACTCTGATTCCACGCACAAGTACTCTGAAGTTGAAATAAAAAATATGCTAGAGTTCCTCATTGACAATATCTTGGTGGTCGTTGGTGATCAGGTCTTCCAACAGTCTGTTGGAATTCCCATGGGCACGAATTGTGCTCCTTTGTTAGCTGACCTTTTTCTATATTCATATGAAGCAGAATTTATTCAAAAACTCCTACGCGAGAAGAAAAAATCTCTCGCTATGGCCTTCAGTTCAATATTTAGATATATCGATGACGTTTTGTCTATTAACAATAATAGCTTTCATTCATATGTCGATTTGATATATCCCTGTGAGCTCGAAATAAAGGACACCACTGAGTCGTCCACTTCTGCTTCATACTTATATATTTTATTGAAAGTAGATATTAACGGCAATATTCCATTATCACCTGCATATGGTGTTTATATATCTCAACTGATTCGATATGCAAGAGCTTGTTCTGCGTTTGGTCAGTTTTTAAATCGAGGTAAGCTACTGACAAACACGTTGATGGTACAGGGGTTTCAACAGTCTCGATTGAAGTCAGCATTTCGCAATTTCTATGGTCGTTATGAACAGGATATAAGGCTCACGGCGGGTGTGACCGGTCGACGGGGGATGTTTACTCCTCCTAGGAGCCTGATCCCACCTCTGGTGTGTCCAGGGGTCCGTGTTGGCCCAACTATCTATTTTGTATTGCTTGTAGGAGTTATGAGATTGATCACTATTCGTTATCTTCACCTTGCACTTTACAACTTCCGGGTACGTCAGCTTTCGTAGTAACATTATCAGATATGGTATTAAAATTAATACCGTTTTGCGATCGATTGCACTCATCGGACTGAGGGAAATCAGACGTGTCGCTTGTTTAGATTTCAAACCGATGTGAAAGAATGGAAAAAAATGGATCGACAGATGCAGGGATTGCTCACTCCTTCTAGGCACCTGATCCCAACTCTGGTATGTACAGGGATCCGTGTTTCCCCAACTCTTTATTTTTTAATCCTTGTGGGAGTTATGAGATTGATCACTGTTCATTACCTTCGCCTTTCATGCTGGTAAGCAATATAAATGAAATATAATATTGCCTCGATAATGGAATATTGCTACATAGATATGGGAAGTTGACGATAGAGAAGCTGAAATCATCCCGTTTGTCATACAGTTGAGTTGTCAGTGAAAGTAAAATGAGACTTGCAGACCCTATAAGGAGACTTGCTCTCTTACTAGTAGTCACATTTTTAAATGTTAAATAGGTGATTGATGTGAGGGTATTTTCTTGAGCTTTACCCATTTGTTTCACTCATTTTCCGTTTGCTTTCTCACAATACAATGAGAGAATATATCGATTTGTCATATTTATTTAAAAAGTTATTGAATTTTGGGAAGTCAGGTCTGTCAGTCCGAGCTCATATCTCCAAAATTTTCATCAGAAATTGATATAATTTATCACAAACCCTACCTTTGGGTCATAGTCTTTCAACGTCATTTTTGTGAAGGTAAGGGTCACTCAGAACATATACGTCTCATATAGAAGAAATACTTAATTTCGACAATATTTCTTCAGTTGTTGATCTTATGGACCAGCCTTTGCTGTCTCACCACTCTTGGTGTTATCATCTGAATAATTATTCAAGTGAGAGAAAAATAACTGGCCAGTTTTTCGCTGTTCCGCCCATCTGGTGATATTTGCTTTGGCAGGTTTTAGGAAATGTCCATGTATTATATCGGTCAATTCTTAATTCTTCTTATTTCACTTAGACGGTCCTTTGTAGAAACAAGAGGTCCACGTCCCTTCCGGATCAGCTGGTGCCGTGGGGATCCGGGTTAGAATAGGTCCTCAGTACCCCCTTGCTTGTCGTAGAAGGCGACTAAATGGGGCGGTACTTCGGATGAGACCGCAAAAACCGAGGTCCCGTGTCACAGCAGGTGTGGCACGATAAAGATCCCTTCCTGCTCAAAGGCCATAAGCACCGAGCATAGGCCTAAATTTTGCAGCCCTTCACCGGCAGTGGTGACGTCTCCATATGAGTGAAATATTCTCGAGAGGGACGATAAATAATATCCAATCAATCAATCCGGATCAGCTGTTGTGATTTTAAAGATATTTTATCGGTGTTTATTTCCATGAAAGATTCTGGCCCCAACCTATCCCCAAAGGATGAAATTATAACTGAAAAAGAATTCACTTTATAGAGGTGCCTGAACATCGATGACTAACATTATCTTGTTTTTCTGGATAAAACTAAGGTCATAGAACATGGCATGATATGAAAGACCTCACCATAAGAAATCTGTATACAAAACATGAAAGCTCTATCTTAAATAGGAGATATTGAAGTGGTCAGATTTTTATAAAAAGTAGATCAAAGTTCTAGGTCAAGGTCACAAAGTCAAACACCAAAATATAACAAGGCCCTGTCATAAACTTTTAAGAATTTATAAACAAAATGTCAAAGCCCTACCTTAAATAGTTCCGGAACTATTGAATTGGTCATGTTTTTTTGGTTTTTTTTATATCCCACGCAACGAAGATGCGGAGGGTATGTTTTTTGATCCGACCGTCTGTCAGTGCCTTCTTGTCAGCGCAACTCCTCTGAGACCGCTCAATTTTTTGAAGTGAATAAGGACACACTGTGTAAATGTGCATATTTCGAGGAAATTCTGATTCAATAATTTTTGTGGAAGTCATGCCCCCTTTAGAACTTAGCCCGTATGTCCTATTCGTGAAGTAATGCACAGCATTACCATTAATGTTAGGCATTCACAAACAATGTTGGAGCGTGGGCTATGTTAGCTTGCTCACGTTTGCTTTCTTTTTTAAAGTAGGCCATACTAC
Source organism: Ostrea edulis (assembly GCF_947568905.1). Taxonomy (NCBI): domain Eukaryota; kingdom Metazoa; phylum Mollusca; class Bivalvia; order Ostreida; family Ostreidae; genus Ostrea; species Ostrea edulis. The sequence continues at coordinate 73,707,603 of NC_079167.1, forward strand.
AAGATCAAACACCATTGTGCCCAAAGGTTTTGTCTTAAAGAGATAGATATAAACTTAAATCGATATCCTTTTCTTTTGAAAACATTAAAGGCATAGGGTCTAACTTTTATCTCAAAAATGACATCACAATATTTTGCAAGAACTCCAAAAAACAAATTTGTAGTATTAATTATGAGTTATCTATAGCTGTACCGCTTTGAAATTGTAGTCATTTTGACATTTTAGCCCTTTGTAAAAATTTTGTCTGGAGGACAATATATTAAACTGGTACCCCGCTGATTTGTGGCTACACACAAACATAAGAGATGGGAAGTCAACAGGGTACCCGTTTTGGCAAGTGAGGACAGGGAAATATTTTGTAATTACTATCGTATCCAATGTGTTTATAAACATTCTGAAGAACTTTTTGTGATTTTCTAGTTATGATCTTAAATTTTAACACCTTTTTTTAACATGCAAAATTTCACCAATATCTTAGACCCTATCCCTTTAAACAATACAATGGAATCTGTGTTTGATACAGTCCTGTCCAGGTACTTCCATCTCTTTATTCTACCGTTAGCAGACTCCACTACCCATCGTATCTTTAAAGATAGGAAAAGGCATGTAACATAAATATACAGTGTCGTTGTTTTTCGAATCCGATAAATATGGACCAAGGACTGACACAATATATCCGGATGTGGATATCATTGGTTTTACAAGAGGCCTGTGTTCATGCAGACTATAGGAACGTCTTTAAAAGCTAAAATTGGTCGACTTCTGGATGTATATGTACGTCCCGTTTAAAATTAGCAAAGCTGGGATGAACTCTGTCAAACTAGGTGAAAACAATTCCTGCACCAGTGGTCTTGTATGCTATCGCGAGAAACATGTCTGAATCGTAAGTTGTGTGCCTCATAAAGAAACGTCTTGTTGAAGAAACGGCTCTGCGTTCCTACATATAAAAACATAAATATTACAAATAAAATGATTCTCTGTTTCACTAGAAATTCCAATAGATGTATAGAAGCATTGATTCAGTAAGCGATAAAGCCCAAAACATTAAATGATATGATTAAATTAAATCACCGTTAAACGCACCTGCCACTTTTTCATATTGAACAGGATATCCAGCATCTTGTTGTCTAAAGCACTTCTCGGTTTCATCAACAAAATTGCAACACAGGTGCGGATGCTTCTTGATTTGGACATCTTGATTTCCTCTACGTTAACCATAAAGTCGTCGAACTGCGGCCTTGTGAGTCCTGTTAAATTGTGATAATCCTTGTCAGTGAGTGAAGTTTCGTTATCGAAATTCAGACGAGTGGAAGCATTTCTTCTCGCACAACTTCTCAAACTGTCGAGAAGATTACTCAAGCCCTCATTACTGAATGACGTACATTTTTATGCCCTCCTTTGAAAAAGAGGGGGCATATTGTTTTGCACCTGTCGGTCGGTCGGTCGGTCTGTAGACCATGTGTTGTCCGCTCAATATCTTGAAAACCATTCACTTGATGATAATGATATTTCATATGTGGGTTAGTTATGAGTAGAAGAGGATCCCTCTTGTTTTTCAGGTCAAAAGGTCAAGGGTCAATCTACTCTGGACATAGGAATATAATGTCCGCTCAATATCTTGAGAACCCTTTGCTTGAAAGACATCAAACTTGGCACACTGGTACATCCTAAGGAGTAGATGACCCCTATTGATTTTGAGGTCATATGGTCAAAGGTCGAGGGTCAAACTGGGCATAGGAATATACTGACCATTCAATGTCTAGAGAACCCTTTGCTTGACAGACATCAAACTTGGTATGCCAGTACATCATCAGAAGAAGATGACCCCCATCGATTTTGAGGTCACATGGTCAAGGGTCAAACTGGACATAGGAATATACTGTCCGTTAAATATCTCGAGAACCCTTTGTTTGACAGACATCAAACTTGATACACTGGTACATCTTCAAGAGAAGATGATCCCTATTGATTTTGAGGTCACATGGTCAAGGGTCAAACTTGACATGGGAATATACTGTCTGCTCAGTATCTTGAGAACCCTTTTCTTGACAGACATCAAACTTGGTACACTGATACGACTTCAGGAGAAGACGACCACTATTGATTTTGAGGTCACATGGTCAAAGGTCAAGGGTCACACTAGACAGGAATATACTGTCCGTTCAATATTTTGAGAACCGTTCGCTTGACAGACATCAAACTTGGTACACTGGTACATCTTCAAGAGAAAATTACCCCTATTTATTTTGAGGTCACATGTTTAAAGGTCAAGGGTCAAACTGGACATAGGAATATATTGTCCGTTCAATATCTTGAGAACCCTTTGCTTGACAGACATCAAACGTGATACACTGGTACGTCTTCAGGAGAAGACGACCCCTATTGATTTTCAGATCACATGGTCAAGGGTCAAACTGGACATTGGAATATACTGTCTGCTCCATATCTTGAGAACCCTTTGCTTGACAGACATCAAACTTGGTACACTGGTACATCTTCAGGAGAAGATGACTACTAATTATTTTAAGGTCACATGGTCAAGGGTCAAATTGGACATAGGAATATACTGTCCATTCAATATCTTGAGAACCCTTTGCTTGACAGACATCAAACTTGGTACACTGGTACATCTTCAGGAGTTGATGACCCCTATTGAGTTTTAGGTCACATGGTCAATCCACTCTTGACATAGGAAGATATTGTCTGCTCAATATTTTGAATTGATGATACTACTCTCAATTAAATGGTGTGTGTGTGTGTGTGTATAACCCTTTTCAATTTTGCACCATGGGGGACATATGTGTTTTACAAACATCTCTTGTTTAAATTTCATCTGCCACTCCGTAACCCAACGCCTCAGATGTCAAATGCCCGCCATGAATGTGAGTGGGACAACATCTAAAATCTTCCTTCACGAAAACACTAAGCTGTAAAAACATTTCTAACCGAGATTGCTCTGGGAAGACAACGAGTTTACGTGGTTTCTTTTCACATACTGCACAGGCATCATGTCGATATCCAGTAGATGGAATGGGTAGTGTCGTACATTTATAAGATGGGGCAACGCGTGTTCTTTGTCTACATCAGTTTGGTCTCTTGACTTTAGAATCTAGTCTTAAAGAGACGTAGTAAAGTTGCCTGCATTTGATACAAACTACGTCGTTCTCACTCAGGTCAGTCACAAATCTTTTGGACAAAAACTTCCACAGAGCCTGAATTCCATAAAGTGATCTTCGTTCGCTAGTCTTGATGCGCTTACAGCAGGCTATACGCAAGTATGGTTTAAGCTTGGATGACATGCTAAGTATCTATAAAAGTAAATAAGATAATATAGGGTTATTGAAATTATATTGGTGAATATTGGCACGAGTTGGCTGTCAAAATGCACGAGCTTGCGAGTGCATTTTGACAGCCAACGAGTGCCAATATTCACCTATATAAGTTCAATAACCCTTTTATTATATAGCTAAAGTATTTAGTTGTTAAATTCTATCCCTTTTCACTCAAACTACTCCAAAATAGACGAGAATTCATCAATATTGGCAGTGTGCAATAACAGCATGCATTTCTTAACTGTTCAATATTTAACCCGTCATTAATGCATGAAGCAAACTGATTTTGTAAATGGGGACATCATAATTTATGTACAGTACAACATTTTGCTTAAGTAAATATCAAATACCGACTCTGTCAGATTCGGAGGACCGTCGTCTGCCATTTTGGCTTGTTTACGTCGTTACGGTAACGTCAATATTGAACGCTCATACTCGGAATGTTTCGGGCGCATACACTTTACGCAATGCAAAGTTAGCGTTCAATAAATTCTCAGGATATTGAACGCTAACGTTCTCTAGATTTTACGCAGATTTTATATTAGACTATTTATTAGCTATATAATAAGTATTTTTATTAGCTGCTTTACTAAGTTTTACTGTCTCATTCTTTCATATCACAAATTAATGGACCGCCCAATCAACATAAACTCAAATACTTGATAATATCTTAATTTTTTTGAAGATATCATCAAATCAATTATTGCGCGCAATAATTGAATTGTCGCGCGTACTCAATCAATTATTGCTCTCATCAATTAAATGATGCGCGCACCCATTTAATTGCATTGCGTGCATCAATTCAATTGATGAGAGCAATAATTGATTAATGCGCGCATTAATTGAGTTGAAGAAGGCAATGATTCCATCATTGCGCATTAATTAATTCGATGTGCCCAACATTTCCATTGAAGAGATCATAGACATCATGTATTATTTAAAGGAGTCTTCTTAATTGAATAGCTCCTAGGCACATGATCCCACCTCTGGTGTGTCCAGGGGTCCGTGTTTGCCCAACTATCTATTTTGTATTGCTTATAGGAGTTATGAGATTGATCACTGTTCGCTATCTTCACCTTTCATTGGATTGTAATTGGATCATCCATTAGATTGTTAATTGGATCGTCGGTGAAAAAGCTGTCATTTTATCAAATAAATACTGGGTACAAGTTCTCCCGTAGAAAAACTTTGTCATTTCTGTCATAAATCTGGGTACGAGTTCTCTCGGAGATAAACTTAGGCATTTTATCAAATAGATTCTCCTGGAGAAAAACGTTGTCATTGCATGTATATACCGGTAGTATTCGAGTTCATTTCATTACATGTAACAAAAGTACCGTAAACGTTACATAATACGTCCGTGAAAATACTTACATAGGGTGATTTTCATAAGCCATGGTTTGTAGAACTTTAGCTTCAGGTAGTATCAGCTATCATCAGACTGTGGCATACTTTCTTTGCATCATATGAATAAAGGTACTTATCTTAAAACTATGACAGGAGGTAGACAGAGAAACCACGCAAAAGATCGTTTCCCTGATGTTCGAAAAAGAGTAGACTCACTGGGGGCCGTCAGGGAAACTCAAATACATACTCCCAACCAAACATAATTGAATTAGTTAACCACCGTAAAATGGCTGAAATATTGCCAAAACGGCGTAAAACCCAAATCAACTAAGAGTTCTGTGTGTAAAATATTTCCCCGAATTTGACCAACTTCAACAACCTGTATTTTTTTTTTTTTCAAAACGTCAAAGAAAATCAAAAATTGTTGAAAATCAAGATCCTTGCACCATGCACATCTTCATGTGAAATGTGAAGATAACGAACTGTGATCAATCTCTTAACTGTTATAAGTAATACAAAATAGAGAGATAGGCAAACACGGACCCCTGGATATACCAAAGGTGAGATCAGGTGCCTATGAGGAGTAAGCATCCCTGTCGATTGGTCACACCCGCCGTGAGCTCTGTATCTTGATCAGGTAAACGCAGTACTCCTTGTGTTTACAAATACTCTTTAACTTCTAAATTAAGAGAGGAATTATCAGGACATACCATGTCCTTTATTAAGGTCTTCCGTAACAACGGAAGACCTTCTACTGATTGTGCTGGTTAAGATTATTCTTATTATTCTTTTTAAGGTCTTCCGTAACAACGGAAGACCGTCTACTGATTGTGCTGGTTAAGATTATTCTTATTATTCTTTTTTTCCCTCCTAGACGCTAACTTTGAAGCTTCATATCTCGCTCATTTCTGCATGGATTTTGCTCAAATTTTCAGGGTTTATAAACTTTACAGAACAATTTTAAAATCATGTACTACATTTCAGAAATTCCCTTCTGTTCACGAGTTATTCCCCTTTGAATGAAATTTTAGGGGCTTTGGTTTCCAGACAAAGGCTCCGAGACTGTATAAGCTTGAGCAGAAAATGCATTGAAAATAAAAAATAGAAGCATTGTAGTTGTGCACATCTTTTTTTGTTTTTTGATTACAGCGTTCGAAATGGTGGTTGACAGGGTTAAAAAATTAGGACGCCTAAAGGAGCAAAAAATTACACATATTTTCCTTTGTATCTTTTAAACTAGAAATATTTTGTTAAGACGTGTAGAACAAAAGTTGTGCAAAATGTTAAGAGCTTTCTTTTGATATCCCTAAAAAGGGGCTGGCCCCTTCAATTAGGGATCTGGGGATCCTCAAAGTTTTCGCTTTATAACTCAAAAACGGTAAATATTTCGATAAGCTTGAGCAGAAAATGCATTGAAAATGAAAAGTAGGAGCATTGTAGTTGTGCATATCGTTTTTGGTTTTTTGATTACAGCGTTCGAAATGGTGGTTAAAAGGGTTAAAAAATTAGGACGCCTAAAGGAGCAAAAAATTACACATATTTTCCTTTGTATATAAAACTTATACGGTACCAATTTTGATGAACCAGATGCGCATTTCGACAAATAATGTCTCTTCAGTGATGCTCAACTAAAAATATTTTGTTAAGACGTGTAGAACAAATGTGCGAAATGTTAAGAGCTTTCTTTTGATATCCCTAAAAAGGGGCTGGCCCCTTCAATTAGGGATCTGGGGATCTTCAAAGTTTTTGCTTTATAACTCAAAAACGGTAAATATTTCGATATGGCTTTCGCTGGAAAATTTGTTCTATAACATCTTATTGATCTCATAAACATAATATTTTGCTCGAGTATTGTGTTATATATGAGTAAAAAGCTTGACCCGCAAACAGGTAACCGTATCATTAGGTAGGTGAAGGGGGGAAATATGCGTATAACTTAAATAAACTTGCTTTAATTGATAAATCTGACTTCATGAAATGCTAATATTCTTTTAAAATAAGGTTTTAACGTGATCTATGGTTCCTTTAAAAATCATCTATCGACAACTTTCTTTTTTTTATTAGTAGCTTTAATATAAACAATCATTCCAAAGAAAGAAAGAAAGAGGAAAAGGTTATCTCTTCTACGTTTGTTATTAAAACAACGATATATTTAATTGAAGAAACAACCCTTCAAGCATAGAATAACTCAGTCATTAACTGCACGCATCTTACATACACCGCGGGGTTTGTTTTTGTTTACAATTACGTAACCACCTCGAGGAACCATCGCGTGTGAACCAGGGCATGTACACAAAGTAAACATTGTCGTCCTAAATATATAGGACAAACACCACCAAATGTTTTCCCATAGACTTCCATACAAATTCCAATCACTGTCAATTATTTATTAAGCCAATTTTCAAAAAATCAGTCACCATTCAGCAAAGTTCATCATCTCCCCTTCAAAATTCCACCAAAAAATATATGGCTTGCCGTTGCGTTTTTCCTTCAAATTTTGGCCTGTTTACAACTAGTGTAGATCCGCACTGAATGGAATTGTCCATCCAAATATCACCTCTCCACTCAGATCTTCCCTTATAACTTCTGTATCTTTCTACATATTCTGTTATGTCACCTGTCATTTTTATCACTTATATTTCACTATTAAATTCCATCACAAAGATTTTCTGTTAATGACCAATCAGATCTCCTGTCAACTTTTCTTCTCCACACAACTTTGGGTGTCCACAATGGCGGCGCCCTGTAGCTAGGCAATTCTGGTGTTTTTCCTATAACCAAATGGAAAACAAAGTGAAAAAGTGGCTAATTTGACATTTTTAGATAACATGCACATAGTACATGTAAAATATGTAACATGAAAAAATTACATGCAAAAACATGTAAATTATGACTATCTATATAATGTAACCCCTCACACATGATGAACTCAATTGTGATATGAAGCTGTGTTGAATGTCAACTATATAATGACTTTTTACAGTGCTTATTGAAGTAAAAAATGTAAATAACAGTCTTATTGTCTTATTTTTTATGTTTTCAAGAGGATGTGAGGATTCACATGTAATTTACATATTCAGGGTACATTCTACCCGGTTTTTGAAAAAATGGCCAAAAAATCTTAATTTATCAAGGAAAAATGCTTTCAAAATGCATTTACTTTTCCAATTCAGAATGAATTCACTAAGCTGCTGACAGCCAATTAATAGAAGGTTATCAAAACATGTGAGGGGTAATCTGATCTAGTAGTGTTGTTTCTCTGTAACAGTAAAACTGTCACTACCCTCTTTAACTCAGATACATTTTGCAGTGAGGGTTGCTTGCTAATTCCTATCATGATAATAAATTATTACACGATATCACTTAAACTTGACATGATGCTGATAGAGCACTGGAAAAAGCACATCACAAGTGAATTTCACTTCAGACAGAATATTCCTAGCAGAATTATATGTCAGTTTTCAAAGATGGGAAAATTCAAAAAAGGGAATAATTATGGTTTTAAGCCAAAATATGTGCCTCACAACAAGGGGAAATTACATGGAAAAAAAGAAAACTCACCTGCACCATTCACGAGAGTTGACAGGGAAACCCTACAACTGGTGACGCATCCACCCTCTCTGTGCGAGGAGCAGGAAATGATGCTCAGGCCTGGGTGCCACCGACTGCTTCGGCCAAGACCCCTGAAAAAGGAAGGAAACCATGAGACTTTAAATCAGGCTGAATCCTCAGGGTAACGATTACAATTCTTCTAACTTTCTTAAATTATGAAACAAAACCTCTTTGAGTAGAAAATATTTTTTCTAATTCTCAGAATAGGCCCATATATGGCCAAATTGGCTGAAATAAGGGGTATCCCTAAGATCCTGTAAATTTAATTAGCTTAATTAATTTTATAATTAATAAACTCTCTAAATTATAGCAACATTACAATAATTGTTCATTCATATGAAGAGAAAGTTACAAAAAACAGTTGTTAGGGACTGTGATGAGCCTCTTGACTCAACTTTGAGAACAAGTATAGTCAAAGGGAAGTAACTCTAATTTCTGAAAATGAACTTGCCTGGTTAGGAAGTAATCAGGTACATAACTGATTTCGGCAGGTGTGAAAATGACTCCTACAGACTGCTGGATCTGGAAAAGACATGTGGCATGTTCAACGCAGAGTTCAAAGAACATGGGCGGGCCAATCCAGGCTGTGATGGTGACCTAACCTGGGACTTGGACTCTGAAGAGAGGCGTGGCCTGGGCACTAGGTTACGGCTTAAATGTAACACCTGCACCTACGTGTCCAAAATGTATAGCCTCTATGTCGAAGTAGAATCCGGTTCCAGGGGAAGGAAAGCAGCAGCAATAAACTATGGCCTACAAATAGGTCTCAGTCAAACCCCCATTGGCAGTTCTTCTCTTCGTAAAATCCTCATGTCAACCAACACCCCACCTCCAGCCGAGTCTTCTCTACAAAAAACAAGCAACACCATTATGCAAAAAGTAATCACCTTAAACAAGTCTGATATGAAAAAAAGATGTAAGAAATTAGTTGATATTAATAAATTGACGGGGGCCAAAAGTCCAAAAACCATAGGAATTCAGTGCGACGGGATGTATAATAACGCCCTATATTCTGGGGTAGGGGAAACCCCCTTCCAGCCAGCTACACAAACCGTCTTCTCAATTGCAGAGAATGGGACCAGTAGTCACGAAATAATATCTTTAGTAACTAAAAACAAAATATGCCCCAAAGGACATCTCAAGAACAATCCCAGTCATGTGTGCACTGAGCAGACATGTGGGGCGAATATACCTATGGCCAAAAACATCGGTGATGAATTCACCTGGGCCAAGGAAGGCATGGAAGACCTTCTCAAGAATGATTTATGTGTCAAGGACATAACATCAGATCCTGACAGCACGATATACAAGGCCGCAGAGTCTTTGCATGCTGACGGCAAGCTGCAGGACAAACCGAGACATTTTCTCGACACACGGCATCTTGCCGAAAATGTCAGAAAGGCCATCAAAAAAGACCAATCTGTACAGAAAATCATGCCCAGAAATTCAAAAGCAGAGAAAAATAAACTACTACATAACTTTGCCATAGATTTTACAGACAAGTGCACTGGTGAAATAAACCAGGCACAAATAAAGTGTACAGGTCATGCGGGCAAAATTAAGAAGCAGCTCTCTTATGCAAGTGATGCTATAATTTGTTGCTACATGGGTGAACATGCCTTATGCAAAAAACACTCTTTAGTCTGCAAGGGTGGTAAGAAGAATTGGCTTAGTAAAAGTGCTTACCTTGATGAAAACTTCAGAATTCCTTACTCCAGGGCCAATGCAAGGATTCTTAGAGCCTGTGTCAATAAACGGCTTGCTCCATCAGTGCTAGACAAATCCATTCTAAATAGCAATACACAGAAAGTGGAGAGCTTTAATCGACGTCTAAGGCGTTCACTACCCAAGAATGTCACCTTTGCACGCAACTTTCATGGTCGGGCTCACAGTGCAGCTCACAGTACAAATAATGGTCCTGGGGAATCCCTAAAGGCCTTATGTGCTGGTGTGGGTGCTCCTATCCCAGAGGGGGGGGGAGGGTTAGCCAATCTCTGAAAAATATTCAAAATAATTATGAAAGACAAAAAATGTACCAAAAATCTAAAAAGTATAGAAATACCAGAGTAATTAGAAGAAGAAAATTGTATAAACTTTATGAACAACATCAGGAAGAAGTAAACTATAGAAAAAATATGATGCTTTCAAAATCATCAAAAGAGCAGAAATTATGCAAAAACATTGAGCACAGCTATTCAAAACCACCATCTAAATATGCTAAATGAAATGAAATTTACATGTAAAATACATATAATTACATAAAATGCACCAGGGCATGTGTGACTTGCTGCACACCCCCTGCAACTGGCAGTGAATCCTCTCCTGGCTGATAGAGTGGGACTCCACTACCAAATGTTGGGGGTTCACACACAGCTTGGTATGGCAGAGGTGGCTACATTCTACATTGTCACGTGGAAACTGACTCCGAGTCAGTTTCCACTCTGCCATAAGGGCAACTCTGTGGGCCTTTTCCACCTTTCTTCCCTCCTCTGACCAGTAGACAGTTTGTAGCCCATAGCCAGAGGGGGGAATCCTACCCCTCCAAATGATGCAGGTGCCCCCTTGGGGACCCCGTACACTTTTACGATTTACTTTTTCTTTCAAATTATCAAAAAATGCATCCATTTTATTGTAAAACTAACAAATGGCGCTAAAAATGCACTACTTTCTTACACTTACCTCATAAACTGGTTCTCGCTACCTCAGTATAGGACAAACACCACCAAATGTTTTCCCATAGACTTCCATACAAATTCCAATCACTGTCAATTATTTATTAAGCCAATTTTCAAAAAATCAGTCACCATTCAGCAAAGTTCATCATCTCCCCTTCAAAATTCCACCAAAAAATATATGGCTTGCCGTTGCGTTTTTCCTTCAAATTTTGGCCTGTTTACAACTAGTGTAGATCCGCACTGAATGGAATTGTCCATCCAAATATCACCTCTCCACTCAGATCTTCCCTTATAACTTCTGTATCTTTCTACATATTCTGTTATGTCACCTGTCATTTTTATCACTTATATTTCACTATTAAATTCCATCACAAAGATTTTCTGTTAATGACCAATCAGATCTCCTGTCAACTTTTCTTCTCCACACAACTTTGGGTGTCCACAATGGCGGCGCCCTGTAGCTAGGCAATTCTGGTGTTTTTCCATAATACAGAATGTTATGTTTTTGATCATATTGGATTTTTCGAATAATTCAGTCTTTCCGGTGATGTATATACTTGTTTATACGTCCCTGGTTTTACGTTTGATTTGTTTTAAATTCAAAACTCTAGAGCATTGAGTCAAGCATGAATTTTAAAATCTGCAATTTAATATACAGTTCGTTTCTCAATGATGTCTAATTGAATGTGTGTTTAATATCGGAGATTCATCGCTGCTGGACTAGCGATCTGTGATTTCACACTACTTTAACTGAACACACAAGCTTTACTCAAATTCTTCGTTGTGAAAAAGAAAATAGATACATTTTACAAACATAACGAATTATTTCTGAACATGTTTTGAAATCAATAGTTTATAATCATGATTAAATCAAATCTAAACATGCGTATAGAATATTCAGAAACCCATGGCCGAGTAGTCTCATTTCAAATGATTTGTTGTTTTATTGTTTAAAAACAATGACTTTGATTAAACATTGATTCAGAACTCCTGGTCCAAATCATGTAACTTCGGCACGTACCCCTGGCGTGAAATTCATACGCGTCTTCTGTGCGCACTGTGTACATAATATAACTACATGTATTTACGCAGATAGATATTAAAGTTCAATAAAATGCATGTCAAGAAATCCCGTCCAGTCTGAATTCGTTGGCTTCAATAGGGTCATATTACATGTTGATTAATAGTAGCCGTCGCTTATCTCTTAATTGCGGTCACTGATTTATAACGGTTTTTCTATACCGGAGATTTTGCTAAGAATTTCTTGGCATGGTAAACGAGTACGATATAGCCGAGTTTGGAACGGAAAATTTGAAAGGGTGGGGTGGAGGGGGGGGGGTAGTAAAAATAATTTTAAAAATATGAACTACTGTATCAATACACAGTCTGCAGGCAGAAAGGTATATTCAATATTCTACAAAATATGCCGAGATCGGGATCGATCGTCTAATGTGTAAAGGTATCACACCGGTAATTGTCCAATCAAAATGAACTTAGTCAATGGTAGTTCCATATATTTAAAAGAATGATTTTTTCCCCATCGCGATTCTTCTCATTTCCTCTTCTTCTTTCCTCTTAATTTTTGTACCCCTGATTAGGAAATTTTGTGTAATTTTCGGAAAAAATCAGTTGTATACAAAGGAACTATTTGATGTTGGTAGCTGAGGCTACTTCCTGAGGTGCACTCAGGCTGTTTACACACATGTGAAAAACATGTGGATTTGAGTGTAGTCTTGTTTGCGGGTAAAAACTTTCGAAAATTCTGCGTAGGATGTTGTTTTACGGTGAGACGAGACGGGTAACAATGAGCATTTCCAACAGCATTATTCGGCATTAGCGCGTTATTGGCATCAATTTAAACATTACAACGTTCTCTAACGATTCATTCAAAATACATGTATGTGATGAAGTGCAAGGGGGGGGGGGTCACAATTTGTAATTTTTGCCATTAATGTGCAAAAATAATTTTCAAAACTGACCAAATAAGCCGGTATGGGGTTATTTGAGTGTTTTAGTTGAATACAAAAATCATGACCATGCCAAGAAATCCCGTCCTGTCTGAATTCGTTGGCTTTAATAGGGCCATATTACATGCTGATTAATAGTAGCCGTCGCTTATCTCTTAATTGCGGTCACTGATTTATAACGGTTTTTCTATACCGGAGATTTTGCTAAGAATTTCTTGGCATGTCAAGATTTGAGAGCAATTTATTTGATTTGTATGTAAAAATAATTCAAACTCGTCGAATTATTCTCTTCAGTCTGAATATTATGCTATCATAATTTTGTTGTATGATAAAATATTGGTAACAGCAATAAACCTTTACTGTATGTCCTGAGCCATAAATTTCATAAATTTAAATAGTAATTTTTTCTTCATTATTGGGACTGAAAAGTTAAATGCTGAAAGAATTTAATCCCACATACACGCGCGCCTCAAAAGACTGATTCGTGGAATGAGATCATACACGCATGTACTTGAGTAGTATAAATTTATTAAACACCTTACGATAAAAATTTATAGTACACCTTTACTCAAAGTTCAAGGTTTTTATGTCACACAGCTCCGACGGAAGACCTCTCGTTGCTTTGCAACGAGCTTTTCTCTAGTTTAATATAATATTTCCTCAAAACGGACGAAGTTCAACAACCTGTAATTTTCTCAAAAAATGACCAGAATTGAAATGCATGCCACATGCACATCTTTCATACTCATACTAATACTCTGAGAAATAAGAAGGTCCTCACTTGAAAACTGGAAGAAAAAATAAAAGAAAATTATGTACTCTATGAAATATTTCCTGAAACCTGATATAATTAATAATTGAAGAAAATCAAGTTCATTGCCATATCTTCCATATCCATACAAATATTCTGTAAAATAAGATTCTCTGTTGAAAATGGTGTGTGAATTTCACCGAACAAATGTTTGTAATATTTCCTAAAAATGGAATAAGTTCAACAACTTGTAATTTTCTTTATTATTTAGGAAAATCAAAATCCTTGCCACATGCACATCTTCAAACACTGTAAAACAAGATGATCCTCACTTAAAAATTGTGGGAGATCGCCGTACAAACAATGTTCCCTCCATATAACAATAATATTTAAATAAAGGGACAAAACTCCTGCAAGAAAGGTCGAAATCGATTACAATTGCAACATGATCTAGAGTGATCCCCAATGAAGTTACATAGCAAATTTCAACTTGATGTGACAGAGAAATGAAAATAGAAAAAAACCGAACGGACAGACGTGCGTACAAACATCGCTGTGCCATAATACTAAAGACGGGCGTATAAAATTGTATCATTTTAGGTATTGAATTCTGATTACGGATTCTCTCAGAAGAACTCGTATTCAGACTTCTATTTAACAAAATAACAGGGGTATTTTTCCCGAGGAGAACTCGTATCCAATCTTCCATTTGATAAAGTGACAAAGTGTTTCTCCAGGAGGAGTCATACCAAGATTTTTGTGAGAAAAATATTTTGACAAAGTCTTTTAACTCCTGGAGAACTCGTACCCAAATTTATACGATAAAATGACAATTTTTTTTTCTCCGGGACAACTCGTACCCAGATTTTTATGACAGAAATGACAAAGGTTTTTTTTCTCCTGGAGAACTCGTACCCAGATTTTTATGATAGAAATGACATTTTTTCTCCAGGAGAATTTGTATCCACATTTCCTTTTGGTAAAATGACAGTTTTCTTCTCCAGGAGAACTCATATCCAGATATTGATGGGTACGACGTCTTGAGGGTACAAAATCCTGGGAACGATTGATTGATTGATGTTTTCCGCCACACTCAACAATTTTTCAGTTATCTGGTGGCGCCCAGTTTTTATTGGTGGAAGAGAGAACCCAGATACAATGTACATGGGAAGAGACAACCGACCTTCCTAAAGTAAACTGGGAAACTTCCTCACCGGCGCGAGTAGGATGCGAACCCGCGCCGACAGAGGTAGCAGGGGACAGTTTCGCACTATAGGCCCAGTCAACTTTTTCAAAAAATGGAAATACCCCATATTTGAAGTGATATTACATGTGTAAAAATGTATTCAATAATTTTAGGATGCATGTCAAATGTAGCTGAGGGCTTAATAAAAATGTTGATATACAACATGTAGGTGTCATCATGATTCCTAACATATAGATGGGTGCAAATACGAAACTTAAGACACGTGGTCAGTTGCTGAAGAAATTCCGGTGAAAACATGCAGGGTCCAGCGAAAGGTCTGTAGCTGTGAGGGAAGGTGGATGGCCCCATATGAAAGGTAGATTTTTGAGAAGGGCAGATAGGGTTCTTGATTGTGCATAGTGTCTAAATCCCCATGTTTGGTACTGTGATGGTGTATGTGTGTGTGTGGTGGGGGGGGGGGGGTTGCGGATTAGCCCAAATGAGAGAAAATCAAAGCAAAAAAAGGGGACCTGCTCAGAGCATGTTTTGCGCACCAGCACCAGTATTTATAGATTACATGTAATTTAGGGTCATGATTTATTAACTACACTAATATGAAATACAAGTATTGACATAAAAGGGAAATATGATATTTTATTAGTCTGTCATAATCTGACTTTGATGTATACCTCCTATCCACATGTTTCCGAACCAAAGAAACTGTCCCCTGCCACCAGAGGTGAGAGGACTTCTGGAGAATTCGTACCCAAGAGAACCCGTATCTAGGAGAACTCGTACCCAGAGTTTATCTCATTAAGAATTGTACCATTTTAGGTATTGGAATTTGGGTACAATTTCTCCTTGAAAAAATCTCGGATTTCATACATTATACATAATTTACTATGAACATGCCTTTCAATTGAATAAAAAAAAAGTAAATACAATGATCATACTTGTTTCTTTTTCATTTGAATTGCTGTTTGACGTGAGACGATAATTAGTATAATTATTGCAATTACATGTAAACACCAATTTTAAATCTGCGACATAGTATTTTTATAGCGTACCTCTATTCTCCGGTACATAGAAGAGACTCGTACCCTGATTTATATGACAAAAATGACAGTTTTTTTTTCTGCAGGAGAACTCGTACCCAGATTTATCCAATAAAAGACTGTTTTTTCTCCTGGAGAACTCGTACCCAAATTTTTATGACAGAATGACAGTATTTCTCCAGGAGAACTCGTACCCAGATTTTTATAATACAATTGACAAGTTTTTCTTTAGGAGAACTCGTACCCACATTTCTATTTGATAAAATGACAAAGTTTTTCTCCAGGAGAACTCGTACCCAGATATTGATGGGTACGACTTCTCCAGGAGAACTCGTACCCAAATTTCTGGGTACGAGTTCTGATACCGGTGAGAGGCCGTGTGATTTTGAGCGTAATGCTCTGGCCACGGAGGCCCCTCCTGGGTACGAGTTTTCCAGCTAGAAGTCTAAGATTTTATAGTTCCGATATCCCGTTAACACACTTTACATTACATTTACTTTCTTTTACTATAAGCAAAATATCTGACGCATGTTCTAGCGATGTGTATTTCAATAACCAGCCCTCGTAAAATTCAGGTTGTGAAATGAATTTTAAGGGCTTCAAACGAGGGCATTGTCTTCTGTCAACGCAGGCCTATCATTTTCATTCTCATCTTTGAAACAAAATAACGCGGTGAAATTTGATTGTTTCGACAATGGTTCTCATGCTCTTAATGTTAAGCATTTTACCGACTGAATATCGACGATCTATTTCGACAATTCAAAATTAAGTGGCTAGTACTGTTCCAATCACTCCTACTTAATCACCGTTTATATTATGTGTGGGTGTGTGCTCAATACGCAAGATCGCGACTACTTTTTCCGTCTTGGTTTTAAATTTTACTTTCCCCTTTCAAAGTATCGCGAGACCCAGAATATGCGAGAATTTGGGCATGTTGGTAAATAATACCAGTTCTGCAACTTTTGTCGTGATCCGATTCACCTGATTTTAACAATGGTGCACTATCATTGCATTGCAGTATACTGTAGTAATGTTTCAAGAAAGAAACAAAATACGCAGAAATATCCACAAATGATAGATTTTAATGGAAATGTGGTGGATTTTTTCCCACTGCTGTCAGCCAGGAAATTCACAAAGCTGAGAAGAGCTTGCGTCAAAACATATATCTTCACGAGCTAAATTCAGGAATACGTAACATCGCTACTCTGAGACATGGATCACTGCCCCTCGCTATCAAAACACAATCTCCTTTCATGTAGTAAACAATACGAATTCTTTCTCGTTGCCTCAGTTTCGATCACGATCGGCGCGGATCTTACTGTGTTGTTATTTCTTTTATTGTGTCGCTAACAGTGTCACACGCACACAATGTTACTGTGTCGGGGGGTCGGAGTCCTGCAGGGAGTACAGCTAGTTGATACCCTCTTTTGCATTCCCATCATTGTCCCTGAACACAATAGGAGAGCGATCAGGCGACTCCAGCAAACACTCGTTGTAAGAAAGTCTATACAGCTCTGTTCGAATTTTATTGCTCAATCCTTGGTTGTCTTAAAATACAAGAGAAAAGCATTTAACAATAATTTTGTTGATCACAGTAGAGGGACCAATAATTAGCATATTGGGAGAAAACTTGCATTATTGTATAAGCATTAGTTTAATATTAAACTAGAAGGCAACGTCAGAAATTTAAAAAGACAAAAAAGGCTTATTTTGTTAATCAGAAATGGGATTTGACAAAAACTTGGACAATCTGATTTGACAGTAAGAATAGTTATAGTGATCAATTGGAGTTTCGTTTCCAAGTTTTATTTTTATCATTCGCTGTTAACACAACATAGAGAACATATTAAACAAGCATTCAAAAACAATTTTCACGCATGCACAAGTAATTCATATAAATATATATTACAATCTTGATAATAAATAAGTACAATAATAGACTATATACACTGTGTATACATTTAACCCAGAGGGTTTACTCTCGGTAATTAATTGTATGTATTTACACGTGCACGATTTTAAAAGTAATTTTTCAATTTTGGTTGCAAATAGATAATGAAATCTTCTAACATTAGGTCTAGTATGAAATATTTCTGGTATATAATGTCGCCTAATATCATTTAAAGCAGGACACATAAGAATATAAAGCATCTCATCTCCAATATCAGAACTGCAAATATTACCATTTCCTTTGATTTTGATCTATATCTAGCCACCTTCCCGTTTCTATGGGTAATTTAAGATTTGTGGTTCTAAACCTGGTTAATATACGTTATTTATGTATTGAAATATTTGACAATATATATTCTTGACATTTAAAAGTAAGATTTGTAAAAAGTCTGTAAGTTATACCTATAGCACTGACACACATTCAATGCCATGTGTCCGGTAGCAGTATTAGCAGTGATTTAAAACAACATTAGTAGCTTTGAAACAGGATAACTCTGAAGTCAAGCATTTCTAGCATTCAACTCGGTATAAAGCAGTCAAGGAAAAGAGCATTAAGAAGTCACTACCTTGATCACTATTTTTGTTGCACTGAAATCGACATGAAAATAAACATTAGAATTAAAGAAAATTAAACATTCCACTGGTATAAACTATTGTGTAGTATGGTCTATGCTGACCACTATTTTCAAAATTATTAGTCCCCTACCGACGAAGTCGAAGGGGACTTTAGGTTTGCGCTCCGTCCGTCTGTCTGTCCGTCAGTCCAGTTTTCCGCACTTTTTTTTCTCTATTCTTGCAGATATTTATTTTATATTTGGTACATTGTTTTGTCATAACAAGTTACTGATCAAGTTCGAATTTGGTCTCGGTCCGTTGATTTTTTACTTAGTTATGGCCCATGGACTTAATTAGAAAATAGTGTGAATTATCAGTTTTCCAGACTTTTGTTTGGTTGTGCTTGCAGATATTCAGATATGCATTTGATATTTGGTACATTGCTTTACCATAACAAGTTACAGATCGAGTTCGAATTTTGTCTCGGTTCGTTGATTTTTCATTAAGTTTTGGCCCTTGAACTTAGAAAAATAGCATGAATTGTTAGTTTACATCCAAGTTTCTTATCTCTATAGATTAAAGTACTACACTCATTAAAACTTCTAGCATAGTAATACTACAATATAGCTAAATTATTCATGATCACCTACATGTCACAGTCTATTGACTTGGTTAAATACCTAATTAAACGTACATATGTAATTATACATTTCTCGGTTTTTTTCCTGCTCTAGTCTTTACTCGAATAGTAGTTGATTTCCTATCCTGGTTCCCCAATTTTCCCTTTTACCAAAACCTTCATAATGAACTTTGAATAATGTTGTGGTACAGTAATTTTTGCAACCGGTAGGGGACTATGTATTGCCATGCAACACTCTCAGAATGCTTGTTAAAACTGAAATTCCACTCAATTTACTATCATATTAAAATTAATAAATTGCTAAGTATTGTTACATGTAAAACTCGTAACGTTTAAAAGCAACATATCTTAAACAAAGTGGCTAAAGTAAAACTAATACATCTTTATAAGGAAAATATAAGTATTGGAAATATTGATAACAACAGAAAGACGAAGATAACGAACGGCTATCATAAGAAAGCCTTTTCTTTCAGTAATTCATTAACGTTTCCATGGTAGACTTTTGATTTGGTTTCATAATTTGTTTTACAGATGGAAAGATAGAAAAACATTTCTGATAGTCAATGCCATTTTTGTTTGTTTTATAATTGTATTTATGTATATGATATCCAATGAGCCAGGCCCTGTGGCTCACGGAAATAAAGAATCGGAACATGTACGTATGATAGTCGTAGGTTCCATAGTAAAGGCTTTAAATAAATCTTAACAGAAATTTTGCACACACCTGTACCTTATGAATATTTTGGAAGACTGCTCCTGTTTGCCGGGTAACTTGATGCCGAATCTGAGAGGACCAAGCAGAAACTCGACAGGATAAACAATATACTGCATAGGAGATCTGTCAAAATCTGCACTAAAGGTAAAATTGTTATTATATATTTCACCATAATGTATTGTATCGTAAATAATATTCAATGCATTGAAATATTCATGACGTTCCTTCAAAGCGATAAAAGAAGCGGATAGGTGCTAATCCTACATATGTAATAGAAAAGATAGGCCCGTGTTGATCCGATTTCCATACATCATTTCATAACAAACCATACACTGCACGGTGGTTTATTAAGTTTGTGACGTATCTCATGGTCTAGATAGTAACTTCCTTTATAAAGTTTATAATAGATAAGACACAGTGATGGTTGTTTCTATAAGTGAATGGGTGGGCTGATTGTATCTCAAAGAGAATTTTTTCACTTTGTACAGTTTATTTCAAACCATGGAATTTATACAATAACCGGGGTCAAACAGACCCCCTTAATAAAATCAGGAAAATAGACAATATTTTAATTGATTTTTAAAATGAACTTCCACGGCTTTCTTAGAAATACAGAATCTCTAGAAGAATAAAGTTCACAACATTGTTCAGTGTTTGGGGCAGAACAATATTCTATATTTAGAAAATGTGTGTAATATGATAACACGAATTCATCTCCAATTTTGTTACAGTTGCATAATGTACAGAAGCGTTCATTTCTTGTAATATTACTCCATCTGCCTGTTTCTACAGGAAGGCGATGATCTGTAGTTCTAAATTTAACAAAGATTTTTCGTAATTTCCTTGGTAACATACCTCACATTCAAAATATATTTTTGAAATTCTGTAAATCACTCCCTATGAAGCTTATATATAAATCATCGTGTCATTTTGGGGAACATTTATCCCGTAGCGCTTAATAGTTGTCTGAACCCACATACACGTGTAGCTTATAATTGCGTGATCCTTGCCTAAACCAAATGTTTGAGGGGCCACACTTGTTATAATATAGTCCAATCAAAAATTTACCACACCTAAAACCAGTGCGCGGAATATGGCGGATCCAAAACTGAATTCCGTGTAGGACAATATTCCGACAGAGTGTGATCTACCCTCAAGCCTTATCTACAGGAAACGAATATATTTACCTTCGGAGAGTGTCAGAAATACATTGATGCATATGGCGTCACTGAAGATAGACCGTGTGTGAAGCAGCCGACAACGAAGACCGAGCAACATGCAACATATCTTATATGACATGTCACAAAGTCGGCGCATTCTGGTAATTTCAAATGGTGTGATTTACATATTTAATAAGTCAAAATTCGCAATATTTACTATTACTAGCATAAAAATTATAACGATTGTTGCATGTCTTATACAATGTAGCATTGTATGAGACGACTGTGTACGGATGACACCCACTCCCTTGTTTCAAAAAGTCTCATACTTTCAACAGTTACGCTATGATATGTTTTAGGCCTAATCGACGGCATGTTTCATTTGTAATGGTCTGCAATAATAGCAGACATCTACGTATCCTCCACACAAACGCTTCCTGTCTCAGATAGAAATGTAGATTATGCCTAACTGAGGATCAGTAGGAGTAGGTATAATCTCTAAAGATTGTGGATTATGTACTACATGTAGATTTCAGTCGAATTTGCATATAAAAATGCAAGATATAATATGACTGTGAGATGCAAATGTTTAGTATATAATATAATCCATACTTTTTCCAATCACAGATAGCATTACATAAGGGTATCAAAAACGTGAATGTATTTTTTGAAAATTATTTTATATCAGTATGCAGATTTTGTATTTATAGAAGAAGACATATTTTTTTGCAAAGTGAAAAAAAAATAGATATTGAAAGGCTTTGTAGATATACATTGAGACATTACATTTCATATAACCATTATCAATTGACTGTTTTAGAAAAGAAAATGAACCTGTTTAAAAAGTTTTTCTTACATAGAAATCCTCTATTGAAAGAAACAGAGGGAATATTATTGTTCATATTTTAGATACAAAGTGTTTTAAATGTGATTGTAACTGATGATTAGTCTGTGATATCTGTTTAAATGTTAATCAATAAAAGCGAAAAAAAAAAAGGTAACTGGATTAGCATGCCGAAGGTACCGGGTTCAAATCTCAGATTTGATGGGATTTTTTCTTCAATTAATTTTATATACACATCATTCTTTCCTTCAAGGTATTCTATATAAACACACACAATTTTTAAAATATTATTTCATATGCACAAAATCATTTGTTTTAGTGGTCACCATCCAACTCTTGACAAATCAGAATTCATATTTTAAAAATATATGCATACTATTTGACATATCAAAGAAAATATTTAGGGTCTGTAGTTTTTAAAAAATTCCATTTTATTGTCAAACAATTCATAATGTTAATTATAAATCTTCATATCAATCAATAAGTCTAAGTTGAGTCTTCTTGACATTTTTGTATTATATTACTATTTAAAGTCTGTCTCAATTTGATATGGTCATGGGTACTGGTCAATGCATGGGTTCTTGAATGTATATTTCTATTAATGATATATAAATATAACAAAGATCAAGTTATTAGCTAATGTATATTTCTTTAAAGTTTTCATACCAGCATCATGGAGTGTCATTACCATCACTACATGCATTGGAAACCTCTGTGGTAAATACATAACTGTAAATACATATGTAAACACATATGTACCAATGAATCTACAGTGTAAATGTTTTATAAACCTCAAACTTGGTAGAGCAGTATTATATAAATAATCCTGATATACAAGCACTATATGACCCCGTCTGATAATGAGGTTAGAGTCACCCCCCCCCCCCATTATAGGAAAATATTGGTCACTCAGAAACCAGACTCAAAACCTGATATAGCTGTTGCCCTGACTAGTATCTGAACCTACTTGTCACTGATTTAGAATATTTGGAACACTTTCTCAATGTCATATACAAGTTTCTTTAAGCATTTCTTGTTTTCAAAAGTTTTATATGCTGTTTTAGTATTTTTATTCTTTCTAACTACATGTATAATTTGAATATCAATGTGTACTATGATTAATAGGCTCTGAGGTGTGTACTTTAATTGAAAGTTTTATGATATAAAATGTTCAAACATTCTCAAAAACTAAAGAAATATATATTATATATTGAGGAGAGAAAAATAAGTAATTTCTTGTGTCCTGAAAATCAGTGTCTATCTTATCGTATTATAGGTCTCTGCAAAACCCAAGGACATACTTAAAGTGGTGACAGGAGGAAAACCAATCAAACCAAGTGAAAGTACAAGACAATATTACAAAAGGAAAGGAGAGGAGTCCATAAATTCAATGTTGAACATCAAGACAGTCTAAAAAATTGAATCCAAACAAAATATCAAAACTTTATGAAGAAATAAACGACAAATTGTCAAATAAACATGAAAGCATTCTTATATGGTGTTTATTCAAATTATTTCAACTGAAATTCCTAATGTACCTAAATTCGAAAGGGAAACAACTTATGAAAAAATTAAACACCAATGGATTGAACTGTTAATGAAGTTGTGTTGACATGCAAAAATACATGTATAATGTGATGCATCATAGAATAGCTCAAATGGTCTATTTTATGCAATTTTTGGGCTCTTCACCCACCCCTTTCTGGATGGAGAAGGTACAGACATGAGTCACAACCCCTCCATTCCCACCCTTATATTTTTTCTGGAACTGCCTCTTCTTTGTAAATATGTTCGTAACAAATATATGTCTGTGCTCACTTGTTCCTTTATCATGTTTATGCCTTGTTTGGGCTTACACTTTTAAAAAAGTATGATTTTGAAATAAAAAATTTAAGCTTCAAAGAACTCTTCCGTGTACATTTATCAGTATACAGTTTATAAAGGATCTAAACTTACAAGTTGCAACTGTTAAAAAATCTTATAGATAATGGAATGTATTGATGAAATAATTAAGAATTCATTTTCAATTCACTTTACAGACGGATTATGTAAAACACAGTTGTTTTGTCATCTGAAAGCAACCTGTAATCAGACTTGGTAAAAGATAGTGCCATAAACATGATAAATGAGTCAACTTACATTTTTAAACTACACAATTCAGTTTTAAAACAATCCCATTTCTACATTACATGTATTTTCATAAAATTATATAAAGTCAATATAAACTGTCCAAATTTTACAATATTAATGACACAAATGTCTTCTGTTCTCATTTTTATTTTTCCTGAACAACCATATATATATATTATACGACTGTAAAAATGTACATTTTCACTAAAAGTTTTTGTTCCACTCTTACATAGGATTCATAAGGAAATCAAGTGCTAAAAAGTTCATTTAAAATTTGAGCCATATCATGTTTCTAGAATTGTTAGCTAAAGTTTTAAATGTCCAGATGCTTTGTAATAAATGTTTTAAATTTCATATTACAAAGAGCAAAAATGAATTCAAAATGATTTTTCAAATAAAAGATATTTTCAATGAATTATTTAGGATAAAACACAAAAGTTGATAAATTATATCTTTATTTTATCATAAAGGATTCCCTTGAACATGTTGAATGTATTTTCAGTTTTGTTTTTCTGAAGATATACGTTTTAAAAGAGCATGGGCATTCATTCTCTTTATACTCGGGACTATAATGCCAATCTCTTGTCATTCGAGCAACCTACAACGTACGTTGTTGACCAGCATCACAAGAGTTGTTGATAGGTGAATTTCAAAATGAAAAACAATTGCCAACCAAGCATGTTTTCTTTAATCTGTTAATTACCCACCCACTCCAAACTATCCAGCCAAATATACTTGCAAGTTAAACTCGCCATTCAGCGCAAAATATCCTATAAAGGCCGGTCTAATAAGTTGTTTACAATAACCTGAGGAAATCTGAAAGAAATAGGTTAATAATAAACGGACTTTCGATCCCGACCCAAAATGCTATGCATCGTTTCTCGCATTTACATCTATAGACATATCATTATGGTATGTAAACACATAAAGATCATTTTAGATATTAATAAATATGATAATTAAGAGAACATGACAGAAAAGTGTACTTGTTGAATAGTTTGTAAGTAGAAGAAAACTTAAAAACATGAAAATATATTATTTTCCCGCCATTTTTCACAATCTTCATATATTTTTTTCCGAGTACAGCAAAAACTTTCAAAAAAAATATTGATTAAAAATTATTCAATAGCATGTACTTTATCCGTCTAATTATAAAACTTTTTTGAAAGTGTTTGCTGTTTCGAGAAAAATGGTCTTAAAGTTGGAATGTTTTTCCGTTAGAAAAGCCTTTCGTTAACTACAGCAACGGTTACCATGGTAACACATAACAAATACTCACTGTGACAACAGAAATTCGTAAACAGTAGCCTTCTTCTTCATTTTATATAAGCCATTTGAAAATGTATGATCTTTTCATTTAACAAAACCTTTAAGAATATATAGCATTTTTATGAGTCAATTTTGGTCAAAACATGGGTATTCTATTTTCAGTAACACAGCTCTGTGAAGGTGCGTCATATGAAAAAAATATTATCACCGAATGATTTCCTATAAACAATGTTACTATATATATAAGTATCGGCTCATTCCCTGACGGTCGACTTATCACCCTCTGCCTGATTTTTACATGGAACCATACTTAATTGCTAGTAGTATCACCAATTCAAAATATAGAGCAGATAATATCTTCTTATGTCAAGAGTGGATTGACCATGTAACCTAAAAATCCACAGGGGCCATCTACTCCTCATGCTTTAACAATGTACCAAGTTTGGTGCCAATCAAGCAAATAATTCTTAAAATATAGGAAACAATACATTACTATGTCCTGACTTGACCATGTGACTTCAAAACCGATCAATAGTGGCCATCTTCTCCTAAGGATATACCAGTGTACCAAGTTTGATGTCTGTCAAGCAAAGGGTTCTCAAGATATTAAACGGACAGTATATTCCTATGTCCAGATTGACCATTAACCTTTGACCATGTGACCTCAAAATCAATAGGTGTCATCTTCTCCTGATGATGTACCAGTGTACCAAGTTTGATGTCTGTCAAGCAAAAGGTTCTCAAGATATTGAGCGGACAGTATATTCCCATGTCCATTTTGACCGTTGACAATGTGACCTCAAAATCAATAAGGATCATCTTCTCCTGAAGATGTACCCGTGTATCAAGTTTGATGTCTTTCAGGCAAAGGATTCTTAAGATACTGAGCGGACAGTATATTCCTATGTCCAGCTTGACCCTTGACCATGTGACCTCAAAATCAAGAGAAGTCATCTTCTCTTGAAGATATACCAGTGTACCAAGTTTGATGTCTGTCAAGCAAAGGGTTCTCTAGACTTTGAGTGGTCAGTGTATTCCTAAGTCCAGTTTTGACCTTAGACCATGTGACCTCAACATCAATAGGGGTCATCTACTCCTTATGATGTACCAGTGTACCAAGTTTGATGTCTGTGAAGCAAAGGGTTCTCAAGATACTGAGCGGATAGTGTCTTCCTATGTCCAGAGTAGATTGACTTTTGACCGGAAAAACAATAGGGATCTTCTTTTAGTCATAACTAACGCACATATGAAATATCATTACGATCAAGTTAATGGTTTTCAAGATAATGAGCGGACAACATGTGGTCTCTCGACCGATATATCGACCAACCGACAGGTGCAAGGCAATATGCCCCTCTTCTTTGAAGGGGGCATAATAAATAATATTAAATACGAGTATCATATAACAAATATCACATATAATTTATTCATTATCATAATAGATATTTATTTAAATTTGTATTTTTGACAAATAATGACTCCCGTTTACTCATTCATCGTGTGAGAGTTAATTCCCTTTCATAGTGGTTACTATCATTGGAATTAACTCTCACACGATGAATGAACGCAAGAGTGTTCTTCTAACTCTTTTCACAGTTTAGAAGCTAGGTTCTTTTCAAATAACTTGAAAATGTGCATAGTGCATGGATTTTGATTCTCAACATTTTTTTTATTATTTT
This sequence comes from Ostrea edulis, assembly GCF_947568905.1. Lineage (NCBI taxonomy): Eukaryota > Metazoa > Mollusca > Bivalvia > Ostreida > Ostreidae > Ostrea > Ostrea edulis. The sequence goes on from NC_079167.1 coordinate 73,734,470, forward strand.
ACAGGTAGTTGAACTGGGTCAAATTTGGGAAAATATTTTACACTCAGAACTCTTGGTTTGTCTATCTACCTCTTGTCATAGTTTTAAGCTAAGGTCCTTTATTTCTACAATGCAAAGAAATTATGTGACAGCCTGGTGGTGGCTGATACTACCTGAAGCAAAGTTCTACAAATTTTGGCTTAAGAAAAACACCCTATGTAAGCATTCATGTACTGTTTGCGGTACTCTTATTAAATCGAGACAGGCTACTGACAAACAAGTTGATGTTACCAGGGTTTCAACAATCTCGTTTAAAGTCATCATTTCGCAAATTTGTTATAAAATCTAGTTTGCCAGTACAACCTGTAATTCGGTCAAATGCTATCTGACATGCTTCATACCTATCGTAAGGCCGTTCTTTATACACTGATTTTGACTACGGATTACTCCATTTACCTGATCAAGATATAGGGCTCACGGCAGGTGTGACCGGTCAACAGGAGATGGACACCTGATCCACACTGATATACTCGGGGGTTCATGTTTGATTAATTCTTCAATTTGTATTTTCTATGGGAGTTAAGAGATTGATCACTGTTCGTTATTTTCACCCTTTCAAGTAGGGCAAACACAGACCTTTGGACGCACTAGAGTCCTCTATCTTGATAAGGTAAACGGGAAAAAGTGTATGAAACATGTCAGACACAATTAAACTTAATAACTGGTTGTATTTGTAAATTAGGTCATAATAACTACCATAGAATTTGCGAGATGGTAACATAAAACGAGATAAACCCATTAAATTATTTTTCAGCCAGTTTTAATTTTAAAATGTATCATATTTCGCAGTTTATGCTCTTGCGTACTGAATCAGTTGAGAGACAAACACATAAGCAGGTATGATGCTACATAAAGATGGGAAGTTTACGATATCGCCACTTCGACTTACAACCCCAAATAAATTTGATTTTGTATTTGTGTTTTTAGTTTGAAATAATTCTAGATTTGTTATAACAATTAAATCTGCTACGAAAAAAAAATGTAAATCCCTTAAATACGGAAGCGTATTAGTGCCACGTTTTTTATTTTTTTATTTTGACACTTTAATCTGTAAAATTTACACTTTAAACTGTAAAATTTACACTTTAAACTGTAAAATTTACACTTTAATCTGTAAATTTTACACTTTAATCTGTAAAATTTACACTTTAAACTGTAAATTTTACACTTTAATCTGTAAATTTTACACTTTAATCTGTAAAATTCACACTTTAATCTGTAAATTTTACAGTTTAATCTTTAAATTTTACACATTAATCTGTAAAATTCACACTTTAATCTGTAAATTTTACAGTTTAATATTTAAATTTTACACATTAATCTGTAAAATTCACACTTTAATCTGTAAATTTTACACTTTAATCTGTAAATTTTTCACATTAATCTGTAAATTTTGCACATTAATCTGTAAATTTTACACTTTAACCTGTAAAATTTACACTTTAATCTGTAAAATTTATACGATAATCAGACCGTGTTTTACATCATGGCCATTGCTTGTGTACTGTTAGGTAATGGACCAGGATAATTTAATTGGGGAGTATTTTAAACAGGGCATACATGTTATATAAGGGAAAAAAGGTTCCTTATTTTAATAGTTTTGGAACAGCTATTGATCATATCTCACACAAACAAGTGATAGGCAAATGACCTGTCAGACGAAGGTCATTCCTCGGGGTCATTTTGTAAAGGTTAAGGTCACTCAGCACATACTTATATATATATATTAAAACCCTTCATTCTAACAGCTGTTGATCATTGTGCAAGTCATGCGCCATATGAAGTATTTCATTGGTGAGATGCAATCCGGGGAGCATCCATTAGTTTTACTGATATTCCTGGGTTTTTTTAATGGATACCTTACTTTCCTCGCCATATCAACAGTTTTATAGTATATTGCCCTCACGCACAAGAATTAATATTAAAAATCGCTTTTGTACTAATCTGAACAAGTTAGATGAGTCGAGAGAGAGAGAGAGAGAGAGAGAGAGAGAGAGACCACACTGGATATTTTTCTCCGAACGGGGCAACCAAATGATGTTATATAGAAAAACGTAAATTTTACAGATTAAAGTGTAAATTTTACAGATCAAAGTGTGAATTTTACAGATTAAAGTCTAAAATTTACAGATTAAACTGTAAAATTTACAGATTAAAGTGAAAATTTACAGTTTAAAGTGTAAATTTTACAGTTTAAAGTGTAAAATTTACAGATTAAAGTGTAAATTTTACAGATTAATGTGTAAAATTTACAGATTAAAGTGTAAATTTTACAGTTTAAAGTGTAAATTTTACAGTTTAAAGTGTAAATTTTACAGTTTAAAGTGTCAAAATTAAAAAAATAAAAATAAAAAACGTGGCACTAATACGCTTCCGTACTTAAATCATCAATAATAAGTTTTCAATAGGCTCCCCCACCTTTCATTGTCGAATACATCATATCATATCATATCTTTCTTCTTTGACTTTTCGGGGTTGCCAATTGAACATCATTCAATTCAATTCATTTATTGGGATCAGCATATGAGCCTAAAATCAAGATTGTGTTAAATGACAAACAGCAGAAAACTAAATTATAAACAGAAATAATATAAAGAATTCGTAATGCAATTTAAAAGACCTTGGCAAGAGTTTCTTTTCTGTGCATAAAACATTTGTTTAAATAGTTGCACAAACGTCTTGTACTATTAAAATTATTACATGGATTTATAATTTCATTAAAAGGATTATTTAGTAACACAGTATATTCAGTTGGAAGTTTATGACAAACAAGACAGTAAAGTACTTTTAAAAAAAAACATTTTCAACAAATCATTTACAAGTATGCCATGTGTATTTTTCTTATTGGATATTTACCTGTTTCAACAGTCAAAGAATGTGCACCATTTCCTAATATTTTTTTTTAGTTGAAATCGTTCATACTTTATCAAAGCAAACGTTAAGTAATCTTGAAGTTGATATCCATCATAATGTAAAAGGAACGGTGTCATAAATTGTTTCTCATTATCATATCCGGTGCAGTTCTGGTTTGGTTTTACTTGTACATGTGTGTTACACTACCAAACACTCATGGCGATTCTAGTTTGCTGTTCGTAAAGCAGCTTCACCCTTATGTGACTTATCAATATTAATGGTTCAAAGTAGGGAAATTGTATTAATTTCGACGTAATATAGTTTAATTTAATCAATAACCAAAAAAGTATATTTTGCAGCTGAGGTAAATTAATAATTATGACGTCACATGAGGGCGGAGGAACCTTTATTTATCTATCTTCAAACTTTCCCATTGTAAATATTTAATCTCGACAGATCAACGACCGAGAGCTCTTGTGTCAGTTGTATGTAAATGCACATAGAATTGATGTTAGCTGAGAGAAAGACTTGCACAAAGATATCCTTGCAAACCTTAACTGAATAATGTGAGGCACGCCTCTTTAATATCGTGTGCTCGTTAGTTTCTCAGACTCTTGTTCCCTTTTTAATTTTCGTTAGACACTGGTCAATCCTCGTGTCTGATTTTTTTTTTTTTTTTTTTTTTTTTTTTTTTTTTTTTTTTACAAATTAGGAATCTTGAGTTTGAATAAAAGACCGGTTACTAACTGGCAGTGGATATAGAACCTATTAGTATATTTCTGAATTTTAGAACACTTCTCCAAATCCATCTGTCTCGAATCTCCAAGCTGCTATTCCTAATTACACAGCATTCGGTTGTCTATTTTTACCAAATGACTTCTTTGAGTGTATTCAACTTTGAGGGATCCGAATTAGAATAGGTCCTAAGTATCCCTTGTTTGTCCTAAGAGGGGACTAAATGGGGCGGTCCTTCGATTGATAGTGGCGGATTTCAAATTTAAGGTAAATCGTGGCATCTTTAGAAAAATGTACTAAACGATAAAAGAAGCAATAAGTTCTTCCAATACCGGAGCAATAAATAACAAAATCTTTTGATTTCTTGAAATACTTTATTAGGAGAACTTACTTTTTTCCAAAACCCCTTAAAATTTGCGTCATTTTCATTAATTTCACCTTATAAAAAATTATAGAAAATAGTACAGATGACTAAATAGGAGACATATTTCAAGCGCTATCAAACCAAACCTGTAAAATCCAGGCGCCCCCCCCCCCCCGTAACCAGAATTCCTGGATCCGCCCCTGATTGAGACCGCCAAAAACCGAGGTCCCGTGTCACAGCAGATGTGGCACGATAAAGATCCCTCACTGCTCAAAAGCCGTAAGCACTGAACATAGGCCTAATTTGGCAGCCCTTCACGGGCAATGGTGACGTCTCGATGAGTGAAAAATTCTCAAGAGGTTAAACAATAATACATTCAACCTACCTTGTGTCGCCGTCCTTCATGTACCTGTAAGTTTTACTTCCTAATCCTGCAATTAATTGTATAGGTAAACAAAACAATCAAGATTTGATATCAAATTTTCGTTGAATTGATATATCGTTATAGGTCTTTGATTATATATATATATATATAATACAAAATTTATATCGCACCATTTTCATACACTATGTACGCTCAAAGGTATGTATATATACGTTTCGTAATATATTTGTAGATAAAGTCAACCTATAAAATGGGGTGTTGTTGTTGCCATCATGGAGAGTTCGATATGAATGAAGATGTGCAAGAAGAAGAAGACAATGTTAAATTAGAAGACTTCTTTCACGTACATATATTTTAATCTTAACTTTAAATTTTGCATTTCAAAAGCCAATATATTTAAGTCTTTATACTGATGTGTTAGAAAAATTTCAAGATATTAATTAAGAACCTCACAACATAATTTTGAATATTTCACTTTGTACTTAAATTCAGTGTCTTTAAATGGTGAGCTTATGTTTAGTTTTGTTTCATTTGCTGTGTTTTTTTAAAAAGATATATGTAATCACCATTTTGTCTGTTAGTACCAATGAACAGTCAAAAATGGTCAATTTCTTAGCACAACAGAGAAATAAGTGTGTCCTTGTTTACCTCTACATTGCTTAACAATTATCATATAAAGTATGATATTTTCCATTTCAAGACAACATACAACTATCCAATCGTGGTACCGGATATAAAAATCAGGTTGAAAGAGACTGATCAACATCGTATTGTTACAAGAAGTTCGTCTGTGGACCCAGTCACAGAGAATATGGATAACCTGGATATTCTGCCACATCTGGAGATGCCTCAAATAAATCCTTACCCCAACGCCCCTCCTCCTCCAGCAGTACCCACGTAATATATCATTGCTAACAAAGCACCATCTATTGTACAATTGTGTATATTTACTATGTTGATTAACGAATTTGATATCTTAATCGGTTCTCTCAGTGTTCATTATCTGTCGGTTATGACCTTTCGTTTTTTCGGTCGCAAATTCGCTACGATTGTGGCCAACTTTCCCCATGTATTTTGAGTACATTTTTATATAATATATTTTTTTAATGATTTTATTCATGTTTTGAACTTAAGCCTATGAATATTGATTTACAATGTATAATATGAATTATTTTCATTTGTTTGGTGCCATTCTGTGTTTTCAACAGTACCGTCATCATTTCATTAAAGACTACTATTCAAACTGTTAATTAACTGAATTAGTGATAAAAAAAAAAATTCAATTACACAATTAATTGTGGATGAAAGGTGAAGATAGCGAACAGTGATCAATCTCATAACTCCTATAAGGAATACAAAATAAATAGTTGGGCAAACACGGACCCTTGGATATACCAGATGTGGGATCATGTGACTAAACAGGGGCGGATCCAGGAATTGTGGTTACGGGGGGCGCCATTTTATGAGGCAGGGGGTCTGGGGGCGAAGCCCTGGTGGGGGCCCAGGGGGCGAAGCACTCGGAAGCTCCTGAATTTTTACAGATTTTATAGGGCTTGAAATATATCTCTTATTTAGTCTTGTACTATTTTCTATCATTTTTTATGAGGTGAAATTAATAAAATGACGCAAATTTTAAGGGTTTTTGGAAAAAATTAAGTTCTCCCAATGAAGTAATTCACGAAATCAATAGATTTTGTCATTTATTTCTCCGGGAGTGGAAGAAATTATTGCTTCTTACATTGTTTAGTACATTTTTCTAAACAAGATACCACGATTTACCTTAAGGTTGAACATTTTAGGGGGGGACACCTGCTGCCCCCCCCCCCCCCACTTAAATCCGCCACTGCTAAAAGGAGTAAGCATCTCATATCGACCGGCCAAACCCATCGTGAACCCTATATCTTGGACCAGGTAAACGGAGTAATCCGAAGTCAAAAGCAGTGTGCTAATAATTCAAATACCATCCGGACATAACTAATACACAGTGGGTCTCATTTGGATATCCAATAACAATTAATATACACTGGGAATATCCTAACATGTGATCTTGACGAATCATGTTGGTAGAGATCGTCTAGTCATTTATAAGAAACGTAACTTCAATTCACTCAGTCATAAGGATGTTTTCAAAAATATAGCTAAAAGTGTTCAAAACCATGGAATTGGGATAGATCCGAAAATATCCTCAAACATTCGGGTATTAAAATGTTAGAACAATATTCTGATATAATTATCTTTAGACTGGTCTTCTGTTTGACCTTCATGAGTATCACAGTAATAGGTACGTTTCGAGTTCATCCGGAACACTCGATATTTTTCGCATTTAGCCACGTCGATCACGTGACATGATTGTGATCAGGTATTCCAACAGTCTATTGGAATTCCCATGGGCACAAATTGTGCTCCTTTGTTAGTTGACCTGTTTTTATATTCCTGTGAAACAGAATTTATTTAAAAACTTCCATGTGAGAAGAAAAAATCTCTTGCTGTTGACTTCAATTCGACATTTAGATATAGTTACCGTACCTATACTGGATTCCTAAACTACATAAAAACCCTCAAAAACAATGATACATTGCTGTATCCAGTAAGTGCTCTACCAAGCCCCTATCTTTGCTCCTTACGAAAATATTAACAGCTGTGAATTAGAAACTTACTGTGCGACTACATATGTCAGAAGTGGTGTTAATCAAATGAGGATTCTAAAATTTTTAAAGAACTGTTAGTAAACTTGAAATCGCAAAACTTTTCCCAAATCAATAACATCAAAACTTATGACTTTTCAACACTACATGACCATTCCTCACGATGAAATTAAGACTAGACTTTTTGACATCATAGACAGTTGCTTCAACAAAAATGGAAAAGGGAAATATTCATATTTAGTGATCAGTCATCCAAAAACCTCCTTTGTGAAACACAACTCTTGATTCCACGCACAAGTACTCTGAAGTTGAAATAATATGCTACAGTTCCTTATTGACAATATCTTCGTGGTCTTTGGTGATCATGTCTTCCAACAGTCTGTTGTAATTCTCATGGGCACGAATTGTGCTCCTTTGTTAGCTGACCTGTTTCTATATTCATATGAGCAGAATTTATTCAAAAACTTCTACGTGAGGAGAAAAAATCTCTTGATGTGGCTTTCAATTCGATATTTAGATATGTCGACGACGTTTTGTCTATCAACATCATTAACTTTCATTCATATGTCGATTCGATTTATGCCTTTCAGCTCGAAATAAAAGACACCACAGAGTCGTCCACTCCTGCTTCATCAAGGCAAACTGACAACTCAACTGTATGACAAACGGGATCATTTCAGCTTTTTCATCGTCAACTTCCCATATTAATGTAGCAATATTCCATTATCACCTGCATATGGTGTTTATATCTCTCAACTGTATTTTAAACGAACTTGGCATTAATTCCACTTTTGGTAATCATACTTATACTCCAACTGCTTTTTCAAAAGACGAAATTCTTCAAAACCATGCTTCAGTTTTAGACACATTTAATATTCCAGTCAATGGGTCGAATGAATATGAGTTACCGTACCTATACTGGATTCCTAAACTACATAAAAACCCTTACAAACAAAGATACATTGCTGGATCCAGTAAGTGCTCTACCAAGCCCCTATCTTTGCTCCTCACGAAAATGTTAACAGCTGTGAAGGAGAAACTTCAAACTTACTGTGCGACTACATATGCCAGAAGTGGTGTTAATCAAATGTGGATTCTAAAAAATTCTAAAGAACTTTTAGTAAACTTGAAATCACAGAATTTTTCCCAAATCAATAGCATTAAAACCTATGACTTTTCAACACTATACACGACCATTCCTCACGATAAATTAAAGACTAGACTTTTTGACATCATAGACAGTTGCTTCTTCAACAAAAACGGAAATATTCATATCTAGTGATCAGTCATTCAAAAACACCACTCTGATTCCACGCACAAGTACTCTGAAGTTGAAATAAAAAATATGCTAGAGTTCCTCATTGACAATATCTTCGTGGTCTTTGGTGATAAGGTCTTCCAAAAGTCTGTTGGAATTCCCATGGACACCAATTGTGCTCCTTTGTTAGCTGACCTGTTTTTATATTCATATGAAGCAGAATTTATTCAAAAACTTCTACGTGAGAAGAAAAAATCTCTCGATGTGACCTTCTATTCGACTTTTAGATATATCGATGACGTTTTGTCTATTAACAATGATAGCTTTCATTCATATGTCGATTTGATATATCCCTGTGAGCTCGAAATAAAGGACACCACAGAATCGTCCACTTCTGCTTCATACTTAGATATTTTATTGAAAGTAGACATTAACGGCAAACTGACAACTCAACTGTATGACAACTTCCCACATTTATGTAGCAATATTCCATTATCACCTGCATATGGTGTTTATATATCTCAACTGATTCGATATACAAGAGCTTGTTCTGGGTATAGTCAGTTTTTAAATCGACGTAAGCTACTGACAAACAAGTTGATGGTACAGGGATTTCAACAGTCTCGATCGAAGTCAGCATTTCGCAAATTCTATGGTCGTTATAACGATCTAGTTCGTCAATACAACCTCGCATTGGGTCAAATGCTGTCTGACGTGTTTCATACCGATTGTTAAGCCGTTCTTGGCACACTGATTTGACTGCGGATAACTCCGTTTACCTGATCAGGATATGGGGCTCACGGCGGGTGTGACCGGTCAACAGGGGATGCTTACTCCTCCTAGGCACCTTATCCCACCTCTGGTGTATCCAGGGGTCCGTGTTTGCCCAACTATCTATTTTGTATTGCTTGTAGGAGTTATGAGATTGATCACTGTTTGTTATCTTCACCTTGCATTGATCACTGTTAGTTGTCTCCACCTTTCATGAAGAAAATGTTAAGCAGGGGTACTTCCGGTTGATAATGTTTACTCTGTTAAAAAAAATTATTGTTGACAAAATATGCACTTTGCGGTACGAGCGGTCGCAATTCAGACAATGAAAAGAAAGGCGTATATATCTACTTTGGATGATGCCAAAGTTCACCCTTTCCCAGAACTGAAAAAAAAAAACGTCCACGCAAAGGAAACGAGAGCGTCATTTGTTTAGAAAATCACGAGCAGCAGAAGCATACAGAAATCTTTCGTTTATCTCTATGTTCATTTTCTTGCACATTATTCTATTACTGTCTACTGTTCACTTTTCTTCCCACAGACTTTCCTGTGGTCGACTCTTCTTTTCCACAGCCATTACTAACCTGGAGAGTTAATAAAACTTAGCCTCAACATAAATCTGTCGTAAGCTGTTTAAATCCGTTGGTAGTATACGTGGAAACGCCTCAGGTGAACGTAAATAATCCAGTATGAAGTCAAAGTAACGTGGATTTCGATCGATAAAATAAGTGTTGTCAGTTGGTTTGAATGGCGAATTTGGATGGACCATAGAAGATAAGATGGATGATGGGTCACTAAACAAAGTCAGTTTGCTGATTTCAAACTTTCTTCCACCAATGTTTAGAATTACCCGACTCAAGTGCTGTTCCTTCAGGACATTCAGTTTCACGTCCATGCGATTTGAGGGCACGTATGAAGGTACCTCTTTTGCTGACTGAATTTCATACATGACCTCTTCTGGAGCATGTATAGACAAAACATCTTGATGTTGACCTGTGGCTTCTTGCTGTCGTACCTGTGTCTCTTGCTGTTGTACTTGTGTTTCTTGCTGATCTTGTGTTCCTTGCCGTTGTACTTCTGCTTCTTTGATTGATGAGTAGCTGGATGTTGAAGAAGAAATTGATGACCTGGAACTTGACGAGGACACGGAAGAGAGAATAGACTTAGACTTATAGATTTTCTTTGCTGCAGTGGGAGCTGGATTTGTTGGCTTGGATGTTTTGGGGTTGGATGTAACTGTCGATTTTGGAGCAGGTAATTCTGAAGGTTTAGTTTGTTCTTTTTGTTCAGACGCTCTGTCTTTTTTGTTGTTATCTCCCTTACTTGTTGGTTGCTCTGTTTTTTGTTTCTTTTTAGGTACAACTGGTTCAGTATACAAAGCTCTCTTGGCTTCAGGAGCTGCATGGAAATTTGGAGTAACTTCCTTCATGAATGATCCAACCAAGCTCGATCTCTTTCTTTAGAAATCAGCGAACTCCTTCTTCTCATCACCATACTTCATATTGGATTTTTTTTAGTAGCTTGAGATGATACCCAGTACATCCATGCTTTTGATCTTTGCGTCCTAGCATATAGTGGCAGATGTTGCATTGATAACCAAATCCCGAATGCTTTGCAGTGAGATGAGGTTCAGCATGTATTTGGTTTGTAAATTCTCTACAGCCCAGTAGCTAAGTACTTCGTTACTAGCTTGAAAATACGGGTGTATATTTAATTGCTGTTATAAAATTTAGAAATTCATTTCAAAATTAAGGATTATCTCCCTCATGCATAGCTCTTATCCTTGGACGAATTTGGCTCCACTTGTTTAGCACGCTGCTTTTAGCTATATTATTTCGGATTTCAAACATTTCGGTTGAGCATCACTGAAGAGACATTATTTGTCGAAATGCGCATCTGGTGCATCAAAATTGGTACCGTATAAGTTTTACATAGTAGGCATTTAAAACGTTGGACTTGTGGAGGTATGTGTAAATATTTGTCGTGAGTTCATTTTGAACTATGTCATAGATACATTCAATGTGTAATGATATTACAACAGTATATAATCACGTCAGTTGACATTTTCATCAATATGATTTTTAAGTTGTATATATACTGTATTTGACGTATTTATAATTTGTCGAATTGTTATGCTTCAAACCACTTGGGAATATTTTTCCCATTTTAGATTTTCAACCTATTATGGTGGATTACTTCCCCTTTATGTCTAGGGTGTTTCTGAATTTTGTAAGGACATCATTTATTTTATCTTTGATTCTGAATGGTCCTGCCCAATGTCTGGATAGTTTTCGTTCTAAACCTATATATATATGTATATCTGTTACTAAAAATAGCATTTAAAATTGTAACGATTTCTCAATAGCAGCCATTCTCTGTAACCACTTACACATTCAAATAAGGGATCCGGCAGGCACTGTCACCGATTTTTAAAAAAAAATTGACACATCAACTTAATCTCACATGCTGTCTGACGTGTTTCATACCGATTGTTAAGCCGTTCTTGGCACACTGATTTGACTGCGGATAACTCCGTTTACCTGATCAGGATATGGGGCTCACGGCGGGTGTGACCGGTAAACAGGGGATGCTTACTCCTCCTAGGCACCTGATCCCACCTCTGGTGTGTCCAGGGGTCCGTGTTTGCCCAACTATCTATTTTGTATTGCTTGTAGGAGTTATGAGATTGATCACTGTTCATTATCTTCACCTTGCATAAGTAATGTAAAACCATCATAGTTGGGTTGCTATGCAACTCCGTTGTCATGGTAACATATGCATATCATTGTGGTCATAAAATAATCAATTTTTACATGAAAATGACAATTCTTATTCAAATATGCTGGATTTAGTTGTTTGATTTCGAATAAATTCATTATAAAATAGTAAAATTTGTAGTATTTTTGTTATTTACATGTAGTTTGATATTTAGATAATGGTTTGAACATTTCTATTATGGTTTATTTCTGTCTGGAAAAGTGGTGTATTTGATACATTCTTAAACAAAAATATTTTAGAAGCAAATTTGAATGATGGATAAAAATTCCCACATTCAGCATGAAATCTATAAATGCGTGTTCAACATGCATTGAAACTAGTACTATCATATAAAAATGAGACATATTTGGGAATCTGTCTTCTAAGCTGTGTTTCCATGGAAACAAAATGATGCATTTCGTCATGATATGCCAGTAGAGGTGCATATTTCAATGCAATTTAGAATACAATATTCTGAGTATATCATCTTGATAACTGACTGCTATTGATGTTAAGACTTTAATTTTCAACAAATTTGATAGAGTGTTGGTTGCCATGGAAATGAACATTGTTATTTCTTTTCAAATTCGCAATCCATACAGAAGAAGTAAATGTTTTGGACAAGAATAAAAACTGCTTTTATTGACATATTCAACTGAAACCAACATAATAGTGGAAATATATTGTTATTAATAGAAAACTCATAGCACGTCATGGTTGCTATGATGACAAATTATAAAAGACAGGAAACCTGAATTTCACATTCTTTTCAAGTAAATCTCGTTTTTATCATGCATGCACCTCAGATCTTAAAAACTCTAATTGGTAAGAGATAATTAAATCAATGTATTGGATTTTTATTATTATTTTCCTAATGTTCATGATTTCTATATCTACATTGTATCACAAATTGTATTGGCAATAATTGCATATATTAAGAGTTGCATCAACATTCATCAAAATAACTACCATATTTAGAAAATGCATGTTTGAATATTTCACTTTTTTCAAACTATTGGGTTTTTTTCCCATTCAACATTGATGTTGTGACCAATGTCATTGTTATAAACAAAAAATTGACTGTTATGCTGAAGTACCAGTAGGAAAATGAATATTACTTTAAGTTTGTGCATGAAAAAAGCTATTAAACTTAGATCCACTGTAAGTTGTAGGAAACTATTAGATCCCTGAGTCAGAGCAATGTGAACATCACTAAATGATACTAATTTGAAGTCTATCCAATAAAGCCATATAGGAGAAGTGCTCAAAAGCTATTTTACCACACAGAGATTATGAAATGCACTACAACTTTTCTAACTTATGTAGTGGAAAATGAAGTTAATAAATCAACAATGTAAACAATACTGGAAAAACCCCTTAACTATTTGAATACTGTACTACAACAACCTGAATGGACATACAGAGTATACATATCATAAAATTTATAAACATGAAAGGTGAAGATAACGAACAGTGATCAATCTCACAATTCCTACAAGCAATACAAAATAGATAGTTGGGCAAACACGGAACCCTGGACACACCAGAGGTGGGACCAGGTGCGTAGGAGGAGTAAGCATCCCCTGTTGACCGGTCACACCCGCCGTGAGCCCTATATCCTGTTCAGGTAAACGGAGTTATCCGCAGTCAAAATCAGTGTGCCAAGAACGGCTTAACAATCGGTATGAAACACGTCAGAGAGAATTTGATCCAATGATAGGTTGTATTGACGAACTAGATCGTTATAACGACCCTAGAATTTGCGAAATGCTGACTTCAATCGAGACTGTTGAAATACCTGTACCATCAACTTGTTTGTCAGTAGCTTACGTCGATTTAAAAACCGACTATACGCAGAACAAGCTCTTGTATATCGAATCAGTTGAGATATATAAACACCATATGCAGGTGATAATGAAATATTGCTACAAAAATATGGGAAGTTGACGATGGAGAAGCTGAAATCATCCCGTTTGTCATACAGTTGAGTTGTCAGTTTGCCGTTAATGTCTACTTTCCATAAAATATCTAAGTATGAAGCAGAAGTGGACGACTCTGTGGTGTCCTTTATTTCGAGCTCACAAGGATAAATCAAATTGACATAGGAATGAAAGTTATTATTGTTTGTAGACAAAACGTCATCGATATATCGAAATGTCGAATTGAAGGCCACAGCGAGAGATTTTTTCTTCTCACGTAGAAGTTTTTGAATAAATTCTGCTTCATATGAATAAAGAAACAGGTCAGCTAACAAAGGAGCAAAATTCGTGCCCATGGGAATTCCAACAGACTGTTGGAAGACCTGATCATCAAAGACCACCAAGATATTGTCAATGGGGAACTCTAGCATATTTTTTATTTCAACTTCAGAGTACTTGTGCGTGGAATCAGAGTGGTGTTTAACAAAGCAAGTTTTTGAATGACTGATCACTAGATATGAATATTTCCGTTTTCCATTTTTGTTGATGAAGCAACTCTCTATGATGTCAAAAAGTATAGTCTTTAATTTATCATATGGAATGGTCGTGTATAGTGTTGAAAAGTCATGTTTTAATGTTATTGATTTGGGGGGAAATCTGCGATTTCAAGTTTACTAAAAGTTCTTTAGAATTTTTTAGAATCCACATATGATTTACACCACTTCTTGCATATGTAGTCGCACAGTAAGTTTGAAGTTTCTCCTTCACAGCTGTTAATAGTTTCGTGAGGAGCAAAGATAGGGGCTTGGTAGAGCACTTACTGGATTCAGCAATGTATCTTTGTTTGTAAGTTGTTTTTTTTTTTGCAGTTTAGGAATCCAGTATAGGTACGGTAACTCATATTCATTCGACCCATTGACTGGGATATTAAATGTATCTAAAATTGAAGCATAGTTTTGAGGATTATTTAAATTACAAAAAATAGGTGTGACCACCGTCATTTTTGTTCACCTTGAAGTCATAGGGAGTTTCCAATTGCAGTAAATCACTGTGTGCTATTTTATACTTATGGATAATCAAATGGAAACTTATCTTGCAAAGACAAATTATGAGCTAACCATTACAAATTTTCCATATAGACATAGTACACTTAAGTATAAAAACTTTCAAGCACTTGCTGTTTGTCCATCATATTTAAAATAGCCTCTAAATCCTCATCTTGATATTTGCTGTCAAGATTTAACTGCTTTCCTCTCCGGCTGCTGTAAGCCAACCTTGAAAAAAAAGAAGCAATCTGACTTGCATGAAGCCATTCACAAGGCAAAAACTTGAGATTGCCATCACCATCACAAACTGTTCTCATCTCTTTAGCCACATTTGTGGGATTTTCTTTCTTTCCACTTTCCAAACCCTTCAAATATAAATCTGTAAGATACCCCTTAATCTTTGCAGATAATCTTGCGACCTTTCTTTCTTTTTAAATTGCCCACCCCCATGTACTCATTTTCCGTGACACTTAACTTTCTTTGAATTCGTAATCTACTTGAAATTTCTTCACACTTGGATGCCCACAATTTTTTTCAGTTGACTCCGAGACATTTCTGTATTTATGACTGCCAAACAAACTATGTTCTTGTAAATTACGATATGCCTGGTATTTTCATACAATCATTCTCAGGACAAGGAAATACACGTATCAACACTTCGCCGTGAGTTACTTCCCATTGCGGGGTCAGCCAAAAGTCAATCGGTGAAAAACCAAGTTTTCCTTCTTTACCTTACCAAATGTAAGAAGTTATTACTTTGAATTTTAACCAATTACCAAGTTTTCATACAAGTTAATGGGTTGCCCCAATCTGGGGCATTATTGTAGTTGACTGCAATTGAAGGAAAAATAACAGATGTCAAAGCTACAGATAGGAAAATTACAAAGGCCAACGTAGGGAAATACGATTTTTATCCGGAAGATGGCGGACAAGGGACGTAACTTGCGCAAAGTGTTGATACGTGTATTGGTTGTACATGTAGGTGTTTTCATCAATCAATTCCTCCTGTTGCACTTCTGTTTCTTCATCTTGCACCGGGTTTCCATTTCGTTCACCAGAGCCAGTACTTTGGGTAAAGTGCTGTATATGGATGTTTCCTGAGTAGTTGTGACCTTCAGTAAAATCTTGCACAACAACTGTGCCAGTTTTCATTTGGGTTCGTTTGCACAACTTCTTTAACTGGTCATTGGGAAACAGATACCCCTCCCCAATGTTGTATGCCTCCCAAACACGTATACCATGATGTGTAAAAGCTATGCTTGAGAAACACCTGACACCTTTCAATGAGTGAGAGTTTAGGGTCTGCTTTGATGTGTCGACTTGAACCACAGCTGTCTGTACTCCACGCACTCCTCCGTTGCTGTCAATTCCTTCCTTCATTTCATTAGCAGTTCTAATATTATGACCTTCTGCTGCATACACCCTCATCTTGCCTCTCATGTGGGCTATCTTGGCATCACAATAACTTTTACCACTCTGTGCCTCACTGTAATCATAACGTAGTACTGAAATACCTGTAGTATAATAAACAAGAATATGAAGAAAAATACTCAGCTAATACACATAAATAAAAAAAAACCAAGAGGCTCAAGGGCCACATCGCTCACCTGAGTTACCTTGGCCCATATCTGAAGACTTTTCATATATATATATATATATATATATATATATATATATATATATATATGCATGTAGAGAGGGGGAAACACCAACCCTAGGGCATGCCAGACGTAGAATCAGGACTAAGTATAAGTAATTTCGCAAGTTGACCGATCACACCCGCCGTAAACCATATATATCTTGATTAAATCCCTGTATGGTCTGTTGTATTTTCTCCCTTCCTGTTACCTTTGATGCTGTTGACCACTCCTGGACTTGCAGGTGAAAGTCCTGCTAGAGGAGATCAATTTGGATTGTGTGTCTTCTAAGATGAAGACATTTAAGGGGGGATGTAGCGTTCAGGCGGGTTCGATCGTCGGATCCCAGATAGCTAAGTTGTAAGAGATCCTGCCCGGAAATTCGGGGGGCCCGGGTTAGAATCCCGGTCTGGTCCTTTGCACTTTCTCCTCTCCTGTTACAAATGTTTGAAGGCTCACGGCCGATGTGGCCGGTCAAAATGGGATGCTTACTTCTCCTAGGCACCTAATCCCACCTTTGATATATCCAGGGGTCTATGTTTGCCCAACTCTTTATTTTGTATTCCTTGTGGGATTTATGAGATTGATCACTGTTCATTATCTTCGCCTGTCATTAGACGAACATTGTACACTGCTACACTTAATGTCCGACTTTTTAAAATGAGGACCATATTAATATGTATGACGAATTTTTTTCTCTCTTAGGAGCCTACTATGACATCACTTTAAGAAACTGGGACCAGTCTTCTTCAAACTGCCAGCAACTGGGAGCTTGGGAAGATGGAACATTTAACACCACTGGCTTTAAGATGCCACAGAGACCCCAAAGATTCCCACTTGATCAATTTTTCTGGATTGGAGCTCGTGTTCAACAAACACCCTGGTTCACACACTTAGGTACGAGATTGTTTTGCGTTCTTTTGAGAATTGTTCACTCCTACAATGTATTAAGACGCTACAGGTTTAGGGAAATACGACAAATTAGAGCAGTGAGGATTTTTTAACGTACCAACGTCTGTTGTGACAAGGGACATATCTGTTAGGTCATATCCTAAAGACCCACGACTGCAATTTCTAAATATCGAGCATTTGTCAATGAAACAAACCATTACTTATTTTTACGTCACAGGCTTGACTCAGACTCACAACCTCCCGGTCACTAGGCGAATGATCTTCTTGTGTGTGTGCGAGAGAGATTTCGGAAAATTATGAATGCACTTACAATTCAGTCTGTTATGGTTTGCACAGGTTAATGCCAAAATAAAATCGGATGATGTATATGTTAACTCTGTATACATCTCAGTAGGTTCAGACATGAAGGTGTTGTAGCTCTGATATACATCTCAGTAGGTTCAGACATGAAGGCGTTGTAGCTCTGATATCAAAACAATTTGACCGAACAATTGGATGTTATGAAATGATTGTTGTATTTGTTAATTGAAGGATGTTATGAAATGATTGCCGTATTTGTTAATTGAAGTCAGCGGGTTTTTTTTCTACCCACTGGTACCGGTACCCATTCAATTGGGAAACATAGCGTCAAAATCGAACAAATTGGGAATTTTCTACCAATGTATCAGCAAATGATTTCAACTTTTAAAAAAAGAAAGAGCAAAACAAAAAGTATTCATCTCTTAACAAATTTATTTCTTTTGAAAGTGTCTATATGCCAAACACTTGCAATGGGGTCAGTGACTGACTTCCATGTCTGCAATTTCTCATGAGAGCACAAAGGATGTCTTGGTCCAGTCTGCTCCTGTTTTCTGTGCAGATGGGGTTCACGAGACCGAAAATCCTCTCCACCTGAGGCAGAGCTTGTAGGGATTTGACGAGAGAGGAACATAAGCTTGAACAAACATGGGAAAGTGTCTCTCAGGACATCCTCCTCCATAAACATTTGCAGCAAATCTTCATTGGCTCCCTTCGTCTACAATTAAATAACATCATTCTTCATCAAACAGTCATTCAAATAATTTCATTAATAAATAAAATAAAGAAGCCATGCAACTTCTAATTGGATTAGCGAACAACCCACCATCAAACAACTATGCTAAATGGAAAAATCAACTGTAAAAATAAAACATGTAACAAACAACAAAGGAAACAAAACTCCAAACAACAGATTTTTGAACTGAGTGCTACCTATACATAAACATCTGGTGTTTAAAGGCCTGGAACTCTGCGACAGCATTGTCTTTATCAAACAAAGCAGGGACATTTGTTGTATGTCCGAGAAAGACATCTTTCATCAAGCCGTAAAGAGATGTGAGGGTTTCAATATATACCTTATTGAAATCATGATAAACATATATGATGAAGTTTCTAAACTTAGAATGTGTGTGATCATACATTGGAATTTTAAGAATCCCCAATGACTTGTACAATTATTTGATTACATTAACTTTTAATAATGACTTACATTGCCATAATCTTGAAGTTCCCTAATTTTGTCCGGTAAATGAACTTTGTTGAAAAGTGAAAATGATTCAAGAATTAGCGAGAGATAGAAGCCATTCTTTAACTCTTGGATGAGCTTGTGGACCATTGAAATTGCCAGTTCCTCCACCATTCTCTCTCGTGTCTGTCTCTGATTATTAAATTTTATAATTTGTAATACTTTAGCAATTTGTTACTAATTCTTTAATATCTGATAAAAAATAATTGGTTTATACAAAGCAATGACTCTCTGAACTGTCATAAGTATTATTACATTAACCTCCAGGTAAACACAGTCATTTCATCGATTTCTGCAAATATATCATCTATTCTTCCAAAATAAATACTGTCATCATGATCTTGGTTGGTAAGAATTTCCCGAAAATTTTCAGCGAGGTTGTGAAGAGAATCAGTAAGATCCTGAAGTGGATAATGTGTAGACTAGTAGATGTGATTTTAATTAATCTATCAATCAATTCATGCATATAATTTGCAGCAAGTATTAGATTTTTACCTTCAGCTTAATTGTAATCATACTGAAATCTACAGACCCTTGAAGATACTTGCAAAAGATGGGATACTGGTTGAAGCATGTCACATAATACAAGAATAGCTGCTTGTTTGTGATGGAATATCTTACGCGAACTATTCCCGGCTCCTTTTTTCTACTTAAGAGGGGGCCCCCTCCGTGGCGTAGTGGTTAGAGCATTGCGCTCAAATTCACACGGCTCGGCGCGGGTTCGAATCCCGCTCGCGCCGGTAAGTGAGAAAGTTTCCCAGTTGACTTGCGGAAGTTCGGTGGTCTCTTCCCAGGTATATTGTATCTGGGTTCTCTCTTCCACCAATAAAAACTGGGCGCCACCATATAACTGAAAAATTGTTGAGTGTGGCGGAAAACATCAATAAATAAATCTACTTAAGAGTTCATCAAGTGTGTCAACAATCTTGGAAGATAGTAGTGTACAATCTGATTAATAGCTACAATGATATTCTTTCTCAGCAGAACTAGCTTGTACTTCCTTAAAAACATCAAACTTTTAAGGTGAATTGTCAAAGAGGTTATAGATGGCCAAAAGAGCAAGATCTACATCCTCTAGTACCGGAAAACATTTCATCAAGTGTTTAACGCATAGTGCTAAACGATGACTTTTAGAGTTGATGTACAAACTGTGAGGCACATGTCTGAATTGGCGCTGGAGACCTACAAAAATTTGAGCATATTTTTAGGTCACCTGAATCATTCAGGTGACCTATTGCTATCTGTTTTTGTCCGTCGTTGTTCGTCGTGCGTTAACATTTGAACATTTTCAGCTTCTTCTCTGAAACCCCTGAACCAATTTCAACCAATTTTGGCATATAGCATCTGTGGGTGGAGGGGAACAAAAATTTTGAAATTCGTGATCCCTGCCCCCCTGGGGCCTGAGGGGTGGGGCAAAAACCATCAAAATGAGTGTAATTTTAAAAAATCTTCTTTACTCCTGGACATCAAGAAGCCAAACTGTGGGCATAATTATAATGAGCGTTGAGCCCTCTACC
Source organism: Ostrea edulis (assembly GCF_947568905.1). NCBI lineage: Eukaryota > Metazoa > Mollusca > Bivalvia > Ostreida > Ostreidae > Ostrea > Ostrea edulis. The sequence goes on from NC_079167.1 coordinate 73,754,851, forward strand.
AAAATTGTGAAATTCATGGCCCCTGGGGCAGGGGTTCTTGTGTTAGGGTGGGGCTCTATTGGTCTTATAGTGAAAATGTAGAAATTCTTTGAAAATCTTCTTATATTGGTTTTATCTAAGGAGTAAATAACCCTTTTCTTTATGATGTCTCAGACCTAGGTTTTTTAAAAAGGATTATTGATTGAACATAAAAATGACACATGTACTTCATGACCACATAGCTATTCAATGTTTCTTCCATCCAAAAGTAAAATTCTTATATTTAAACACAAACCTAATTCAAACATTGGAAGGTTGTTACATGATACTTAGGTGACCTATAAGGCCCCTGGGCCTCTTGTTTACTTTTGGATTCAATAAGCAAAAATAAAATCTACAAAGTCAACATATTATATAACCTGGTTTCTTTATATTGATATCTGAATGAAATGATATATTTTCCTGAAAATTTACTTATACAGTGTACTATGATTGTCTTCTAAAAGTACTGCAAGTCCTACCTGTATTTTCACCACACATGATGGTATTGCAACCACCAAATCCAACAAACATAATCTTTGATATATCTATTTCCTTAGAAATAAAAAATCTCACAATTTCACCCATGAGAGATTATGCATATGTTTTCTTTCCATTTACCATGCCTAAGAAATGATTAGCACTGCAAACTGAGTTTTGTTAGCTTCATCAGACTACGGATAACTCCGTTTACCTGATCAGGATATAGGGCTCACGGCGGGTGTGACCGGTCGACAGGGGATGCTTACTCCTCCTACGCACCTGATCCCACCTCTGGTGTGTCCAGGGTCCGTGTTTGCCCAACTATCTACTTTGTATTGCTTATAGGAGTTATGAGATTGATCACTGTTCGTTATCTTCACCTTTCATGTATGTCATGATGATGTGTAGGTCACTGATGGGCGACTTGCCATGAAGTTCAAAACATTTGGGCATTTTTGATTGTGTAAGAATTGAAGAATATCTCCAATGTTGCCTATTACCCACTGCTTGTTAATTACAAAATAAGCTGATTCTATTAAATAGACATATACTTTCTGTTCATATCTTGGTCTTTAAGGCAGTTGTTGAAGGACAGTAGGTTGAGCTTCTGGTGCTTTCATCTTAATACATTTAGCAGCAGACTCTGAATGAAATTTGAAGATGCATGTTTGCTTAATTTTCTGTTCGGATGACTTCCAAGAATTGTTCCAACAATAAATGGCGATGTTGATAAAGGATCACCACCACACATTTCACAATATTTGCAACCGTACCCATTCTTAGAAGCACTAATGAAAAGCCAGTCATAATGAGTTTCATACTTTGTTGTGAGTATATTCGAGAGTCGACTAGATTTTTTCCTCTCAGATTGTTCTGATTGGAAGCAGAGTAGTGGGACTGACGTGAACAATAGGACTAGGACTTGTTTTACTGGTCTGTAAAATTTCACTGTCATTGGTAATTGGACTGCTCTGTGTTACACCACAATCAGAACTGCTAACTGGATTGCTTTGTGTCAGGCTAGAATCAGATATGTCAGTAGCCTCACTGAATGTAACTGAAACATCTGGGCAGGATGGACTAACATCTTGGAGTGAACTGACATTAGTAGAGCTTGACTGACTAGCTTCACTGTCTCCAGAATCATTCTCAAAACCTACAAGCCAATACACAAAATCTCCAACATATCCTATTGGCATTTGTTATCTTTCGGTATTGTTGTAATTGTATCGTAATAAATTTAAGGAAACAAAACAGGATGTTTGGCATTGTTTGATCAGTATTGTCAGTTCATGTTGCCACATTTCGTTTCAATAGTAAACTTACATGTCTTCTATGACAGCTTCCTAAATACTGTATTAATTTTTCCGCAGGAATTATCTGTTTTTAATCTTTTCCGGTAGTATTTGCTGTTGTGAGACATCACCGTGACCACGCGTTTACAATACGAGCACTCTGTACTTTCCATTCAATACCGGAAGTGAACATTAATTCGTACAATGTTTCAGACTAAATAAATTAACGATGTCAGCGGTCTATTTTTCGACAAGTGAATTGGGAATTTTTAGTCTCAAAAATGAGAAAAATCAGCGTGGTTTTTTTTTTGGGGGGGTGGGGGTCATTGGGAATGGTACCGTTTATTGGTACCAGTTATATAAGGGGGGAAACGTTGTGGAGGATGATATGAAATTATTGCTGTATTTGTTAATTGAGGGATGTAATGAAATGATTGGAGTATTTGTTAATTGAGGGATGTAATGAAATTATTGCTGTATTTGTAAATTGAGGGATGTTATGTAATGATTGGAGTATTTGTTAATTGAGGGATGTAATGAAATGATTGGAGTATTTGTTATTTGCAGGGTGTTACGAGACGTCGGATTCTCCAGCTATGTTAGACATTACAAAACAAGCGCATCCCACTTTCTCTTGCTACTTGTTTTGTGCAAGTTTCAAATCCTACTTTACAATGGGTATATCGGTACGTATATTAAATGATATTCTGATGAAACGATTGTTTCAGTTCATTTAGAAATTAATTCACAAAATAAAAGAAAGAGAATGATATGCTATCAGTTTTACTAGAAAACTGCCTGTAGAATCTGTATTATTAAATGGTTTCCAAGGCTGTTTCATGCTTAACAGTTACAGTAGTAATGATTTTTCGTCATTATAGTAAAAATAACTGTTGATGGATTTTATTTGATGAATTTATCATATTTATTTTATTTATTTTTTCAAAGCGCACGACTTGCTTTTGTTACGATAATATCCAGAATTACCGTTTACCCAAAGAACAGTGCCGTTATAGGACATTTCCGAACAATCCAGATGAACTCTATGGGGCCCCAAACAGAGGGAGCGTGGTAGTGTTCACTTACCATGACAAGAGACCATTATCAGACAGTAATACATTATTATTCTAACACTTTTACAACACGAAATAAAGCGCAGTTTTTATAATATGATTTTATTAAATGATTTAAAACATTGCAATTGTCTACTGCACACTTCCCCAACGATAGTTGAAATTAGGTAGAGAAGAGAGTTTTCATTGCGTGAACAAAGGATAATCAATTGTGTCAACTTTGACATTCACAATTTATTTTGGCCCAATGTTGGAGAAATCAAATGTTATATTCAATTCGAAGACACGTGCAGATGAACATTACATTCTATTTTTCTTATCTTGATGGATCTCAGCCAATCGGAAAGCACGGAATTATTCGATCATATGATAAGTATGTAAGGTGAAGATAACGAGCAGTGATCAATCTCATAACTCCTATAAGCAATACAAAATAGATAGTTGGGCAAACACGGACCCCTGGACACACCAGAGGTGGGGTCAGGTGCCTAGGAGGAGTAAAGCATCCCCTGTTGACCGGTCACACCCGCCGTGAACCCTATAAGTATACACTTAGTCCAATATGTACCATATCAACCAAAAAAACAGAAGTATGGTTATGTAGGTGTATCACTCTATAAAGAAACTCACAACAAAATTATATTTGTTCCTTTAAACTTCAGCAAACGATTATGGAAATTGTGCCAGCTTTAGATTTCTAGGAATGTTCCCGGTGAAACATCAGTATTCATCCTGTCTAAACAGAATTGGAATCTTTTGCACAAGTAAGTCACGTGACCTCTACCGAACTCTAATTCGTGCGAATAAAGACGAAGTTAATGCAAGAGGTACAGCAAATCATTATTCCTTTGCACTTTGTCCGTCTGATACACTAAAGTGTAAAAATGATCTTTCTACACAGATGGTCAGATATCGGCAGCTGAAGAACTGTCCTGGACGGAGGCGGTCAGACGATGTGGTACAATGAGAACAGATCTCAATGGCTATTACACTGGTCTGACAGACTCAGTTAAATATCGTCCATTGTGGACAGGATTTTACAGAAGAAGCACCACATTTTATATACGCTAAAATAAGTACACCCAATCACATGCTAATAATTTCTTTATATATACAAACCAAATTCCTTGCTGAGCACCAAGTGTGCGAAGTCGTACATGATGGAAGATAATTTGTTGTTATTCAGGAAGCGATACATTCAGCGATGCTAACGTGCATTCCTTTCACTGTGTGGCGGTAAAAATAAATGATGACGGAACGATTTATCACATATCCTATCCACAACTCTGTACAAAGGCCTTACCTTCCATATGTGAAAGGTCAACAAGCGGTAATACCAAATGAGTATTTATTACTTTATCTAAAAGGTATAGTATTTGTTAAAAATTATAATAAAGGTAGGGAAGTTATACAATTATACTAGTTATATCGGTAAAATGTATTCATCATAATAGCATTTTGTCTTTCTTTAAGTCAGACCAAAAATTAAATGATGGTATGTTTCTGGTTTTCACAGTTGATGGAAACTGGGCATAATGGGGAACCTGGAGCGAATGTCCCGTGACATGTGGTGGTGGAAAGGAACGAAGAGAAAGAGTCTGTACCAACCCACCCCCGAAACATGGAGGAAGCATCTGTGTGGGCAACGCCACTGAGACCAGACCGTGCAACATAAAACCTTGTCCAGGTACGCCTGCTTATCTTGTCAATTTTTGTGAATGAAATCACGCAAAGAACAAGGTTTATATGGGGCGTTTTGGTCCTGTTAATTATCAAGAGTAAAAAAGAAGTTGACTTTTCACTTTCTTGATATAAGAAATATTTTTTAAAATGAATGCATCATGTTAAATGATATTTTTGCCCCGTAGTTTGTTTAGACGTCACAAAGTACGTCATTTTATTTAATAACTACCTTAAATCACATTTTAATACTGAAAACACAGAGATCAACAGTAATTAAAAAGCATAGCCTGCGACCTAATTTGGGATTTTAGTTCTTTATTCATTTCATCCAATAATTGGCAGTTGATGGCAAATGGTCACCGTGGACGAGCTGGAGTCTGTGTTCTAATCACTGTGGTAAAGGTTCGCAGAATCGAGACAGGTCATGTGACAGTCCAGCACCCGATCACGGAGGGGCGGAATGTAAAGGAAATGACACTGAAGAAAGAGAATGTGTTGGTTGTCCATGTATGAAAAAATCTGGTTTCATCTGTACTACTTTTTTCAACATTTTACATAAATTACATGCATAGAGAAATAATTAATTGTGACGTGTACATATAATAATGACAACAGCACAGACATGTAGATGATGTATATGTAGTGTTAAAATAGTATCAACGACTATCTAAATATACTCTAATACAAAGAATGTCTAACTTGAAATTAGGGGCACTGTGGTTCCATTCCAAATTGAATGAATTGAACTTTGTAACCCATGGGCATCTATTCGGCACGCAAAATGCCTACGCTCGTAAGCTCATTGCGGGTCGCCACAGGGGTTCCCAGAATTCCTACAGTTTTAAATATAGCATATGTACTTGTATCAAATTGTTGCTAATCGCGACATAAGGCTGAAATCGACATTCAATAATCACCGTATAATCTTAAATGGAAAGGCAATAATGTGTGTTATAAAATAATTCTCGTCCAATCAGATTCTAAATCTTTTATAAGTACGTTATACTTTTCATTAGTGGAGGGGGATTTGACTCCTTGGACGGAATGAACGGATTGCTCGGTAACTTGTGACAATGGTACACAGATACGAATCCGAGTCTGTGATATTCCTTACCCGGTAATGGTCGAGTCGAACTGTTATTATCAAGAGGAAGAAGAGAAGCATTGCCAGACAAAGATCCTGTGTCCAAGTATGTATAATTGTACATATATATTACCTCTCTTAGATCCGTCGATACTTCCATTATATGTTGATTTCTAACGACCCTTGCTTTGAATTGCTTTTGATATCTAAATTCATTGCTATTGATATCTAAATACATTTCTAAATGCTTACTTAACCCAGGGTGAGTTTAGGATTGTCATCAATTGGGATTTTCAAGCAGAAATATTGTCATGGCAAAGCAGCAAACATTTTATAAACTATATCTTCAGTAGGAACTCATAAATGTGGTGTTTCTTCCTGGATATCAAGTCAGACGTAGTTTGTATCAGTAAACAAGCACCATGAATTGTACAATGTACAAGTATCAGACGTGGTTTGTATCAGTAAACAAGCACCATGAATTGTACAATGTACAAGTATCGGAATCTCTAGCTCTTCTGTGTGATGAAAGTTATTCAGCATTATGATGATTGGTTGTAAATTACAGTTGATGATGCTTACGCAGCAACCTTAACTTTTTATCACAGTTGAAGATACCGCTGCAGCATTTTCTTCATTGATTTCTTATTGCAGTTGATGATGCTGTGCAGTATTATGATTATTTAGTTTCTTTTAATTACAATTGATAACAACTATGTAGAATTAAAATAATTGATTTTTATTATGGTTGAAGATGAGACACTTTTATAATACAACATAACGATACTTGATATTTTCATGATAGTTGATGGGAACTGGGGAATTTGGGCAGAGTGGACCGATTGTTGCGTGAACAAAAGATCTCGTTCAAGAACCTGCGACAACCCAACACCAGAACATGGCGGTTCAGACTGTGGGCAGTGGTCAACAGGTCGGAAATTGTTTAGGATGTCCAGGTAACGTCACTCTTTTCTTAGTCTTGACAAAAATGTATATAAACTTGTTACTGAACTTTAATTTTCTACTAATCTTGTAAAACACAAGAAATTATAAGTTTTAGGAGATTACATTTATCTGCGTCGTACTTAGATATTTTGTTAAAATAGATGCTAACGACAAACTAAGATCTCAACTATATGACAAACAGGATGATTTCGGCTTCTCCATCTTAACTTTCCATATTCATGTAGCAATATTCCATTATCAACTGCATGTGGTGTTAATGTCTCTCAGCTAATTCGATATACAAGAGATTGTTCTGGGTATGATTAGTTTTTAAATCGAGGCAGGCTACTGACAGACAATTTGACATTACAGGGATGTTAACAGTCAGCATTTCGCAAATTCTATGGTCGTTATTACGATCTAGTTTGTTAATACAACCTGTCATTGGGTCAAATGATGTCTGATGTGTTTCATACCGATTGTCAGACCGTTCTTTATACACTGAATGATTTGACTAATTATTACTCCGTTTACCTGATCAAGAGGTTTACGGCGTGTGTGACCGATTATAGGAGTTTTGAGATTGATCATTGTTCGATATCTTCCCCTTTTCATTGATTAAAGGAGGAAAACCCGATCCTATCTGGTCAACGTGGAGCACGTGTCCAGTCACGTGTAGTGGTGGAGAGATGCGCAGATCACGCTTCTGTAATTTGACACCAGATGAAGCGATCAGATACCAATGTTTCAACAAAGACAATGAAACAGAAAAGTGTTCCATGCAGCCTTGCCCTGGTAAGACATAGAAAACGCAATCAGTTAAAACGCTTACAGCGAAGTGATTGTCATTCCCTGTAGTTTTAAAATATGCCATGAACTCATTGGATAAAAGGAATTACGTTTATAACGAATTAAACTTATGCTACCCAACACTTCGCTATAAGCATGGTTTACTGTATATGTTCTGTATTTACTAAAATTTGCATTCAGTAAACTATATTAAGGGCACGTGATATCCGATGGAAACGTAAAACGTGTTTATATACTTGACACAGTTGATGGTGGTTGGTCTGAATGGAATCAATGGAGTGGGTGTTCGAATAACTGTGGACATGGACAAGCAACTCGAATACGAACATGTACAAGTCCTAAACCGGCCCTGCACAGGAGAAAATTCCCAAAGACGAAAATACATTGGCTGTCCAGGTTAATATGACTATATTGTATTGAACACACACACTCACACACACACACACACACAGAGAGAGAGAGAGAGAGAGAGAGAGAGAGAGAGAGAGAATGACAAAGCTATTTCAGTAATATACCATCTGACGTTTTACATAAATTATCAGTTCAATTAAACGTCTGAAGATGAAATCTCTAACTTTTCACACCGGTTGATTTATTTAAATTTTACTATTTATAAACGGTCACTTGGTATAATTTTTTATGTTCATCTATCTGGCGTCTCACGATAAGTTAATATATTCGAATGGATATTAAACAATTAAACTTAACACAACCTCTGAAAACGTTTGTAGCTGGGCAGAGTTTGACTGACTGGTCTGTATGGGGATCGTGTTCCATGCCGTGTGGGGACGGGAACCAAACACGATTTAGGAACTGTGGTCTGTCGGACAGTGAAGTTGTGTGTGATTTCAGAGACGTGGATATTCAAACATGCAGCCAGGCACCTTGCCCAAGTATGTAGCCAATCACTTTATCTTTTTACAGAGTGCCAGAAAACATTACACACTACATTTGTTGCATTTAACCAGCATTCAAAAGCTTTATGATGTCATTAGAAAGAGTATGCTTTCAAACTTTATTCATGAAAGGTGACGATAACGAACAATGACCAATCTCATAACTGGTATAAGTAATACAAGAGAGATAGTTGGGCAAAGACAGGAAAGACATCATATTTTCTGAAATACCCTTCACAGTTATCCTATTTGAACCACCACCGTTAAACTTCATCCACTTTTGGAGATGCCTACAATATGCATGAGCATTGAAATATATACCTTAAATATATATGTTGAGATAAGTTTTACTGATAAATAAAACATTATTTTCCCGAAATGTTTTGCTTTTTCGTTCTCTGAGTATGAATAATTCAAGGTTAATGGAGATAGAAAGAGACAGATCCAGTGGCGGAGTTTCGGAGGAGCCTGAGGGATCGAACCCTCTTTTTAATTGCACACATATTTTAGAGTACCCTTTTCATCCACGGCAAAATAAATCAACAATTAATTATCTTGCATCATCGAAAGCAAATCTTATAGGGGATCAACCTTTTGGTTCTCCGAGAGGGACATTGCATTTGGTACTCATTCCATCCCCTCTCTAATTCTGAATTCGTCATTTTCGTCAATATGTACCCGATCTATGATTTCGGGGTATAGAAAATGTGTTTTTAACAAGAGAGAGAGAGAGGGGGGATTAGTTGGTTATATATTATTCAAGGATTTTTCGCTCATATGGAGACATCATCATTGTCGGTGAAGGATTGGAAGATTTATGCATAATCACGCCGAAACGCGCTGCAAAAATTTTTCTTGATTGACGCGAGTCTAAAATTTGCATAACCTGCCTCTAAAATATATATGAGACCATTTTGTTTTATATTTGAATTCCAATGATATTGAATATCATCTGCAGGCAATATTCATATCAAACAAATATCATGACTATGTTTTAGGTTTATCAAACCTTTTCAATGTTGACACGTGCTACCGGGACTTGTTGTATTGTGGTGATTATATCAAAATCAAAGATACCACAAAAGTCATACATTCTTTCAAGCACGTGATGTGGATACTGCACATTTAATAAGCATTAAAATGCTCAGTAGTTCAGTGATATCCGAAATCTGTCAACTCCCTCCTAAAACCACGCCTCATGCGAAATGCTTTCGATAACCATAGATGTCAGGATTTATTATAGAATCATTAGATTTAGACATACGGATGACGCTTTGTCTATTAACAATAATTACTTTTATTGGGAGTTGAACTATGTTCAATCTTCCTGGGTCATCACGCACTTTTCTGCGCAGTAATTTGTATTGATTTGTATAGTGGTCGTCAGCGGGGGTTCTGTGTCAGCTGATTTACTCCTAGGTAAATCAACATAAACTTTTATAAACATCCGCCATTAAATAATCCATGTAACTTTTCTGAATTAATCTAATTTTGATAATTGACATGTAAGTAAATGCAATGATATTGTATTCAAATCAATTTGAATACAGGATTTCGATCAAATTGATACTGATATACATAGAAAAATAAAAGATAAGGTTGAAAATTGTCGTTTGTAGCGCAGCGTCACCTATAAACATTGATAGGGAAACGAACGACAACTGCACACAAGACCTATTGACACCGTGGTGCGAAATATCGAATATGGTGCGAAACCTCAGAATATTTACAAGAAATAACTCTACAACATTGCGTATGTGTATATATTTGTTTTTTTTTATAATGTGATATAAAAATTGCTTGATGTTACATGTATATTGAATTAAAACACGTCATTCCCAGTCAACAACTTTCGATTGGGATCGGAATACGAAATAAAATTTCTTATATCCGGTTGCAAAGTGAAACTGCTTCATGCTTCAAGTTATTGGATTACGTAGTAATTGCACGTTACACATTAGAGAACTGTGTCTTTTAATAAAGAAAGTCACAAAATAGATACAAAATGAGTGTACCTTATTCATTACTGTTACCGAGCTTTCGTCGACGAAAATCTCGAAATGGCGTGTTTCGCTGCGCTTGATGACGGTAAGGTCCACATTTTCTACGTGAGTAGTGTGATATTTGTTTATGAATTTTTTGTGCATACATGGTATGTCTCGGTTAGGAATAATGGAAACTTTCTCACCTATGTATGTAAAGACATATTAATCTCTATTTTTAAAAATGTAGAACACTTTTATCAAATGACAATGTTTGAAAACGCTTAGAGCCCCGATGTCAGAATTTCCTTTTCCAAGACATCAATATGTCAAATTCATTATCCTTTTTTAATAATATGTACCATATTTTGTACCAGTTATCCATTTTGAATCCCCTATTACAATGAGATTTTGCTGCACTCTGTAATGTTTGAGTGGATGTCATGAGTGTGTGTCAAACAGAAATTTTAAGAGCATGGGATGAGGTGCTGCCATGTATGACTTCACTATCAAAGTTTAACCCAGTTGCCACAATGTTGAATTTATGCTGCAAAAAGGATTGGAAATTGCTCTGGTCAAAACACATTGTTTATTTGTCTACAGATGAAAGAGACATGAGGATTCTCCCTCACAAACTGAAAAAAAAAAATAGTTATGGATCTTGTACATGTATAGTTTATTAATCACTATAGATTTCCAGCATCACAAGTCTGATTCCACTATATATGCTTTCCATACTGTCAGGTTCATTCACCCCCTTTTTGAGCCACAGTATAATATCCCAAATACCTTGGCAATAAATAACATTATTTGACTAGTGTTTCATTTTTAGCGGAGTTGCGATGAAGTCGAACTCAGCTTATGATCTGATGAAGTGCCTTTGGGCTGGCAGGCAGGCACGCATCAACATTTCATTTCCGCACCATAGCTCTTGAGCAAATTATAGGATCTCATCCAAACTTAGATGGATTGTCACCCTCAGTAAGATGAAGAAGCCTATCGATTCTGGGGTCACTAGGTCAAAGGTCAAGGTCACAGTGGCTATAAATAGACTGAAATTTGGAGAAAATTTTGTTTTCTGCACCATAGCTCTTGAACGAATCATACGATCTCAATCAAACTTAGATGGATTGTCACCCTCAGTAAGACTAGGAAGCCTATCGATTCTGGGGTCACTAGGTCAAAGGTCAAGGTCATTGGCTATAAATAGACTGAAATTTGGAGAAAATTTTGTTTTCCACACCATAGCTCTTGAACGAATTATAGGATCCCAATCAAACTTAGATTGATTAAGTAAGACAAGAAGCCTATCGATTCTGGGGTCACAAGGTCAAAGTCACAGTGGCTATAAATAGACTGAAATTTGGAGAAAATTTTGTTTTCTGCACTATGATTTTTTAATAAATTATAGGATCTCAATTAAACTTAGATGGATATCGCCCTTGATGAGACAAAGAAGCCTATTGATTTTGGTCAAGGGTTAAAGGTCAAGGTCACAAAGGATTTAAGTCGGCTGAAATTTATGTACGCAAAATTTTGCTCCCTGCTTGATAATTCTTGCAAACTTTTCTGCCGGTTCCCTCCATGCCCATTCCTTGCGCAACTCGGCTTGTGCATTTCCGATGCCGGACAATTTTTTTTATTTTTTTGCATTTCATTTATTTTGAGTTATTATACAATTATTTACCATTCCATTGATCCTCTACAGGACTGTAGTATACTCAGGTGACAGTTTAGCATATTGGACTACCTTTTCAAGTAATGAATCCTTAGAATTAGCTACAACTAGGATTAAACTTGAATGTATATATACAGGGGGAAAACTTCTTCATAACTGCAAGGCATTGAAAACCATATTGATTTGAATGTATGGGCCATAATATGTGGTCACATTTTTCATGAGAATATAAAGGGGTGAAATTCTAGAAAACAACAACACGACTTCAGTTACTCGAGGAGCGTTGTGGCCCATGGGCCTTCCATTATCCATGTTTGCTGTTGTAACGCTTTGAAAAACAACAACAATTGATTTGTATTTAAAATCATGATAATATTCAGTCATTTATCCCCCTACCCTTCCAGTGCTATCTGTTCTAACTGAATTTCCACAATGTTCAACTCCCACGAGTACTTTAAGTACTTTGATTCATATGTCGATTTGATATATCCCTGTGAGCTCGAAATAAAGGACACCACAGAGTCGTCCACTTCTGCTTCATACTTAGATATTTTATGGAAAGTAGACATTAACGGCAAACTGACAACTAAACTGTATGACAAACTGGATGATTTCAGCTTCTCCATCGTCAACTTCCCCTACTTATGTAGCAATATTCCATTATCACTTGCATCTGGTGTTTATATCTCTCAACTGATTCGATATGCCAGAGCTTGTTCTGGGTATAGTCAGTTTTTAAATCGAGGTAAGCTACTGACAAACAAGTTGATGGTACAGGGATTTCAACAGTCTCGATTGAAGTCAGCATTTCGCAAATTCTATGGTCGTTATAACGATCTAGTTCGTCAATACAACCTATCATTGATTCAAATGCTGTCTGACGTGTTTCATACCGATTGTTAAGCTGTTCTTGGTACACTGATTTTGACTGCGGATAACTCCGTTTACTTGATCAGGATTTAAGGCTCACGGCGGGTGTGACCGGTCAACAGGGGATGCTTACTCCTCCTAGACACCTGATCCCACCTCTGGTGTGTCCAGATGTCCGTGTTTGTCCAACTATCTATTTTGTATTGCTTGTAAGAGTTATGAGATCGATCACTGTTCGTTATCTTCATCTTTCATTGTTATTTCAGGTGTACATTTGAGTAAAATTCGTAAACATTTCCAAGAACAAAATATTTCTGACGGATAATCTTAATTAATTTTGCATAACAAATTTATTTATTTAGGAAGACGTATCATTTAATTTAGGATACCTTGAAATCTGTCTTTTTAATCAGGTTCCTTATATTTGTTCTGAAACAGTAAATTTCTCCAAGTCTAGTTTTTTTTAATGATTTTGAAAATAACACAGGTTCATTATTGTGCTATCAATGTTATTACTATATGCTATTGTTACTTTTCAGGAAACTGTATTCTAAATCAAAACAATGATGGCTGCAGGGGCAGGCCAAATGGACACTATCATTCTTGCTGGTCGTGTCATAATTACTTCACGTGCTCCAATTATAATACCTACACTAGGCTGTGCAACCCTCGTTCTTATGTCTTTGACGATAATGCCAAAAAATGTTTGCAGAAATCCAGCACATGTACTCTACCAAACCTATTCCTATCAGGTACTTAACTGTCTCTATTGATATCCTGTTAAAGAATACATATATCCACTCTATACATGAATCATCTTACTTTCTGTAACTTGTTTATCATACCAAAGATGCCTTCCAACAACAGAATTCAAAGACATCTTTTGTTTTAAACGCAAATATTGTTGTTCTCTATGTTTTTACTTAGAATTCAAGAAAAATGCCACATAGTCATCCAAATGCCATTTTGAAATACTACCATTATTTCCCGGGAATACCACATCAGACTATACTGCAGGCACAAAGTAAAAGTGAAAGTTTTAAGTTTCAAATGAGACTAAAATCCACTTTCAACTTAGGTAGAAAAACTTAAAAGCACACAGGTGCGCTGGTATTCTGAATTACGTTGAAATCTATGTAATTACCAAACGAGGCCATTTAATACACAGATGGGAGTCAGTATATGTTGACGTAGTTGGTCAAGACAAGTAGATGACTCCTAGCTTGCATACTGCAGTTGATGAACCAATAACTGTATGTTGATTCGAACCTTTGTCATGACTAGCTGATAACCCCATGTTGCTCTTCATGTCACAATGAAAAAGGTTATGAACTTTTTAGTATGCATACAGTAGTTGTTTTACCAGCAACTGAAGAAAGCTTCGATGGTCATTAAACTTCATACAGACATTGGACATGGCATGATAACCGCTATTTCTATTGAATATCAATTTAAAGAGTCAAAGGTCACTTTTTGCATGCATATAGCAATTGTTGTCTGACTGGTCGGATGGACTTCTAAGGAAAATCTACACAAATATATCAATCTGTTGCTATATGTACTTAAGTCTTTCATTACCGTTAAATAACTTGTATCTAATCGATTGAATTTTAATGTCCCTTAGAAATCCTAATATCGCATGTATTTAATCGCATTCGAATCGTTATGATTTGACTATATAATGTAAGAAAAGGTTTACGGATGGATTTTCCAGAAAACGAAAATGTTGCAAAAGCATTTGTTCATTAAATCAGAGATTATTTTTCAAATCCGCCACACGTCTAAGACATACAACCATATCTTTAACATCGCTACGTTCCTGAAAATGCCCTTGCTTCTGTTGTTTTCCATTTTCGTTTTGTAAAACATTCCATTCTGTATTGTTAACGTAACAGACTTCACATTGTGTGTTGGCTTTCGTTTCGTTTTCGAAACATTGATGACCGAATGCTAACGATGTATAGTACATATGTGATTTATGTTAGATTAAGTTGAAATACACAAAACATGAATTATTGAGCCTCAAATGCAAGTGGAATACGTCGGAAGTTTTCATAAATCAACCTATTTCTAGGGGAGTGATTTCAGCGCCGAGAATTGTTACAATGGATTCTAGAGGTTATGCGGTAATAATAAAAAAATGTAAATGAAATAAAATCACGGTAGCGAATCACGTGACTATGGCATGATCGATTACCCGAAAAAACGGTGACGAAAGTCAACACAATGGAAAATTCAAACGAGTAATGGTCACATAACTTATATCAACATTTGAAGGGTTTTCTCAGGAACAAATCTATATTAAAACGGTAGTTCTGCGTGCGATAGAAGCAGAGAACAGTGACACCATTTTTTGTCCACTGTAGCTTTACAGTGAGCTCTGTGGATTTTGATTTTCGTTTTCGGTTAGCTTACACCAAGGTTGAGATGAATTCTTTTTCCCGAAAGGGTTATCGATATGGGAGCATCTAATATTTCGTAATTCTTTGATAATACAGGTTTCCACAATATCAGTACGTTGAATCTTGCAAGTAACAGATAAAATATCGGAATTTATCCAAAAAGATTAAGCAGCCTTCGATACCATTTGTACTGTTCAGACTACCGAGGAAATAAACTTCATAAAATCTTTGTCTATTTCTGAAATGCCTTTGTAGGACTACCAAGGAAGAAGAGATCTGTTGGGACAAGCATCGAACGTCTTAGTGAGCAGTCCCAGGAATATAATTTCAAAGGCTGGACTATACTTGTTTTGGGTGCCCTTGTCGGTGTGGTGTTTGTGGCATTGACCATTGCGGCTGCCAATTCGGTAGGAATGTCCATAGCTGTATATTGATGGGAAATTGATTTGATTTCCATCCTCATTCTAATGATAGAAATTATCATATCATAGATAAATTAGTTTCTAGGAGATGATTGTATTGACTTTTTCAAGAAATAGTTGTCTAAGTAATAAAGTGATATAAATGTTAATTTTTTGTTTTAGTTCTTGAAGAAGCGACTGAAGACCTTACATGCTGAACATAGATGTTGATTCCTCAGAATCAGAATTCATTTACAGTCTATCAAAATCATTCCGACAAAGATGAAACTTGAACTAAACAATTTTATCCTTGTGAAAATATTCATTAGACAATGTGTTGATGGAATGAAATCTAAGGTCATTTTTCTGCACATGCGTGTAGATTCACGTGTTTTGAATTTAAATCTGACAATTTAAAAGAAATTGAGGATTCAAAACATATAACATTGCATGGAATTCATTATATACATGTATATGCATGTATTCCGTTCAATACAATTCATTATATACTGTACATGTGTATATTCCGTTCCATAGAAGTGAAGACAATTTAGGAGGAGCTAATGCGGTTTCTATTTAATGCGGTCCGCTAGTTGCATTTCCTGTCGTAATTTAATGCGGTCTGCTAGTTGCATTTCCTGTCGTAGAATTCCTGTTAGGAGTGAAATTCAATGTATATCGTGAGCTTACAGCTGATTTATTATACCTCCCGCAAACGAAGTTTGGGGGGGGTATACTGGAATCACTTTGTCCGTCTGTCCGTCCGATTGTCCGTAGACGCGATTTGTCCGAAGTTTATTTCTAATACCGCTGGACATATTTCATTCAAACTTTATGCACATCTTCTATATATTATGTAGTTGTGCATCTCCTATTTTCATTGAAATATTTTAACAGTTATAGAAGTTACGCACATTTTCTTTTCATGTTGGGGGTTGCGGACTTTGTCCAGAGTTTAATTGTAATACCGTTGAACAGATTTGATTCAAACTTTATTCTCATCTTATATATATATAATGTAGTTGTGCATCTTCTATTTTCATTGAAATATTTTAACAGTTATGGAAGTTACGGACATTTTCTGGTTTGGTTGTACATGTAGTAAAGTAATAGACACAATTTGTCCAGAGTTTATTTCTAATACCGTTTTACGCTCATAAGTCAATCAGGAATTGAAAAAGTGGAAAGAAGTTCAACAATGAAGTTCTACCAATACTTGAGCTAATGTCATTTATTTACTGACAAAATCAATGACAAAGTAAAATTTGCATAACATAATGATCTTTAACAAAGTGAATATAAACTAAAGACTAGAAGAGTTGACCAGGGATTTGCAATCATACAGCCTATAATGTGCCAACAGAATTCTTTGTTTATATTAAGCATATTTTTAATATTTCATGTACTGCTGTACTGTAGAATATACACTTCTGTATTCACATTGATTGCCCTGTAGATAATGTGAAAATATCCAATGTGCTTGCATTAAATATTTCCCATCATCTTATATGCCCCGCGGGGGGTATTAGTCCCATTAGGACAGTTCTAGTTTTTCTTGTAGGATTAGTTCAATTTGAAAATTCAAAAAATAATATTGATCATCGTATTGTATAAAACCATGCACACACTACCACAGAGAGAGAGAGAGAGAGAGAGAGAGAGAGAGAGAGAGAGAGAGAGATTTCATGCAATGTTATGTGTTTTGAATTTTGAATCCTTAAATTTTTAGTCCTCAATAATGTAGTCAAGAACGCTGAATCGGCATTGTAATATTTTATACAATTTTATATATATATATATATATATATATATATATATATATATATATATATATATATATATTCCAAATAATGCGATATCACTGATTTGTTATTATAGTAACAGTCTTTATGATCCTTAGCTCAAAAGCACCAGCCAAGTGGACTGCACTCGTTTTTTGCTCAAAGCAGGCAAAACAGAACAAGTTTGAGAATAGAAAATGTCATTTATTTAGTAAATGACGAAAAGTATATACAGTACAGGGGGTCATTAAAACCAAGTAAAAATTAAGATCATATGCTGCAAATGACTAGATGACCCCCTGTTACATACATCTATAAAATTGACATTGAGAAAGAGAACATATATACACAAAATAAAAACATCCGATAGGGGGTATAACAAGATGACCCCCTATTGCATACACATATGTAAAAAGACTAGCATAAAAATATTGCCTGCCCACAAAAAAGGGTGGGTAGCAACAAGAAATCAAGGCCATGAATCCAAGGCAAAATGAATTGGATTAACCCCACCCAAAGGCCACTTGGCAAGTAGAGAGATAAAACCACACATAAGAGGGGGCATGGAAACCAAGGCATATATATGATTTTACCAGTGACAAACAAAAAGGACAAAACGTGTAATAAAAGAATGTCCAATCAAACAAACACTGAACAAATTCGAGCTGTCCATGTTGCGGTCCATCTCCATACTAGTTAGAACCGGATTTTCTCAACCCACGCTATCTCGACCCACGCTATCTGTATACCATTAGATCAGACCAAAAAATCCATCAAAGATACACAAACACTCACCGTTGAGTGAGAATGGAATATTCTGCAAACAAGAATAATCCTTCCGTAATTCAATCCTCAACTTGTGACAATGAAATCTTGCTATACGGAGTGTTTATACAAAAATTGCTGCTCTGAACTAGCGTGGCTCCTGGTACATAGTAAACAAACAGACAAAGACCACGTGACGAATATGTTACATTTGATTGGATGAAATACAGCAAGTAAGGAGAAGGGTAAAATTAGATCCAAAACAGCCATTACTCCACCCAGACATAACAACAGGTCAGGGTAAAGTGAGAGACAAATACCTCGCACGTCACATAAAAGTTATTATTTACAATAATCACTGATTTATGTATATATCTATATTACAGTGTACCATAATGTATCATAGGCCAGAATAGGTTTTCCTTGCAAACGTGTATCATGATACTTTTAAAATAGACATCATTTAAATACTCAATATTTTCGAATCCATACAGTCGTTCATAATATCTCCAAGATTTCACGATTGAAATAATAAAAATGAGTGTCACAACAGAATTCACGGTGAACAGTTGTGGTTTTTCGCTTTTCGTGCGAATATTGTACTTGGACATAGGAAACTATTTGTTAGAGGCTATGCAAATTTTGTAAAACTTATATTTATGCTCAA
The DNA here is from genome assembly GCF_947568905.1 of Ostrea edulis. NCBI lineage: Eukaryota > Metazoa > Mollusca > Bivalvia > Ostreida > Ostreidae > Ostrea > Ostrea edulis. The sequence continues at coordinate 73,773,684 of NC_079167.1, forward strand.
ACAACTTTACTAATGTAGTATAATGAAGTAGACTAGAAACCATTGAGCATTATGTTTTTCTGTCTTTGATATTGAATTAAAATAAATATTAACATCGTCATGTTCAGTGTGCGTCTATATCTTTTCTACAATAGACATCCAAAGGGCATTGTTATCAGTTTTGAAAGCCATTGATCTCGGATTACACTATACTGTACCTTTTTTTCATCAGAAGCTGATTATAAACAACAAACAATTCCTCATACCGATTTTCTTACGTGTATAAAGCTTGATATAGACACTTAAGGGGTATGGACATGATTTTCGTAAAAATCAATGATAGTATGTAAAACATAGCAACAAACCTAAATAAGATGTCTTTAAGACATCTAATTTAAAACGTTTCCTCCAAATTTTGTTTTTCACTTTAAATGATCATAATCTACAGTTTAATATGTTTTAGAAGGTTTCACAAAAAATTAGGGTTATTCATAATGACGGAAGCTCATCATAGAGAGTTCATTATTTGTTTTGAAAACAAAGATTGAGGTGTGTTATTGTTTACGAAGTTATCAAAACAAATCGATATTCATCCAAGTTTATTATATATATCCCATCTCAAGTATACTTTAAGTACAATGTGTCATTTAAAAGTTAGAATTTGTAACTGTACGAAATGAAGATGCTTTGAATTACAAAATGAATGTTTCACTGGTTTGTTTGTTTACATAAAAAAAAATTCGAGTCTTTGTTTACATAACACAGAATCAAAGCTAAAATATTGCTGAAATCCTTGCATTCAGACGGTACAAATTTTGGATGTCAACATTAAATGAGCTATATTTTTCATTTTAAACATCTAAAATTAAAAATATTTCGTTCGAAAAACGTGAACCAGTCCCTTTAATGTGTAACAGGAAGGGAGGAAATGCAATGATCCAGATCGGGATTCGAGCCTGGACCCCCTGAATCTCTAGTCAGGTGCTCTACCAACAGAAATATCTGGCCACCGGTGATCGAACCCATCTGACCACTCCATATGTTTGTATGTCACGTGACTCAACTATCAGCGCAGTTCCAGAGTTTACGTCTTATACAATGAAAATTGTCTTTTCTTTCCCCTTTTGTACTTGTTCCCAATTTTTTTTTTATCATTAACGAATGTCGAAATATTGAAATTTTTGACATACTCTTCAAAAATCCTGTTCTCGCCTCCACGCGTGGTTTCCTAGATATAACTAGCGGGTCAACAAACTGAAGTTTTAAGGCATATTTTGATGGAGTAACCTTTCTCAAGATTACAAACTTTGTACGTGAATAAATCAATCGTTCGCGGTAGTTCAGTGTTAGAGCGTTAGTTTCGTAACCGGAAGATAGTGAGTTCGAGTTCCACTCGTGCCATGGTCGCATCAAATCTACTGAAGACGTAAACATAGGTAGTGATTGCTCCTCCTTGGGTGTGGTATTTTCATCCCATCGAACCATATCTGGTCTACTTTCATGGACAGGATTTGAAATGAAAATATGAAAAATTTCTTTCCCACATTTTTAATGTTTACAATGCTTAAGTTAGGTATTTCCAATGGTCAGCAAAAAATTTGAATGTCAGTTGTCGAGTTACTTTGAGTTACAGCACTCACAATTCTTTGTTATGTAAACAAGGATCGTGCTATGTTTAGTTAGGGGCAGTAACGTTATCTTCTACATTGGACGGGTTCGGCGCGGATCCTAACATTTCACAGCAAGAGGTCCACAGGCCTAATCGGTCACCTGAGTACTAGTGAAAAGTATCACTACTCCCAAGAGTTATGAAATCTGGGGGAAAATTCCTGTTCTGAATATCTTAGCTAAATTCTAATGTTTAACAACAGTATGAAAAGTGAAGAAAACGAACAGTGATCAATCTCATAACTCCTCTAAGCAATACGTATTGCTTATACAAAATAAAGAGTTGGGCAAACACGGACCCCTGGATATACCAGAGGTATAAAACAAAATGTGTTCTTAAAACTTCAATTCCCATAAAAATGCATACACTCATGAAAGACTTTAAATAATATAATAGGTATATTACCATTAAAACATTAAAGGATATGACTAATTTTGGACCCATCCTAGAGCCAAAACCCTGGATCGTAAAATTCACAATTTTTTTTTTTACATCCTTTTCTGCTATTCCTAAGTATACATTTAGATTTTATACAGTATCAGCAAACTTACACATAAATACTATATACTAAGTTTGGGCGCGGGTTCGAATCCCGCTCGCGCCGGTAATTGAGAAAATTTCCCAGTTTACTTTCGGAAGGTCGGTGGTCTCTTCCCAGGTACATTGTATCTGGGTTCTCTCTTCCACCAATAAAAACTGGGCGCCACCAGATAACTGAAAAATTGTTGAGTGTGGCGGAAAACATCAATCAATCAATCACTCTGGGGTCAGAACCCCTACCCCGGGGATCATGAAATTTACAATTTTGGTAGAGGCCTTCTTGCTCTATATCACTATGCAATTAGCTTTTCTTAAACATGTGCGGTTGTAGAGAAGACGAGTTTTGAAAATTGGTCAATTTTGGGCAGTTTTTGCCCCGCCACTAAGGCACCAGGGGTGCAGGAATCCTGAAATGTACAATTTATGCCCCCATTGTTCCAAGGATGCTTCATACCAAATTTGAAAAGAATTGGAATGATAGATATCAAGAATTTAAATTTTTTAGATTGTTCCCACATTTAATAACTGACCATTTAGCCCCACCCTAATACCAAACTCCTACCCCTGGGATCATCAAATTTACAATTTTGGTAAAGGACTATCTGCTCTTTCTAAATATCCATTTAATTTCAATTTAGTATCAATAGCACTAATGAAGATGCTATTTAAGTGTTTCACACATAAACACTATATACAAAGTTTAGCCCCACCCTGAGGTCAGAACCCCTACCTCGGGGGTCATGAAATGCACAATTTTGGTAGAAGCTTCCTTGCTCATCATTACTATATACTCACTTTCTCTGCTAGATGCCCAGGAGTAAAGTAGAAGATTTTTAAAGAAATACATAAATTTTAGTTTTTACCCCAAAATTAAGGCCCCTTAGGGTGGGGGTCTTCAAATGTACAATTTCCGGTGTCCTTCACCTACAGATGCTTCATACCAAATTTGGTCAAGATTGACCAAGTAGTTTCATGGAAGAAGTTGTTAACGGACGACAACGGACGCAGACAGGTCACCTGAATGACTTACTAACCGTACACACCCTGTGTTAAATGAAAATTATTACGTATATTGTTGGTTTTCTTTGATTGTATGTATTATGTGATGTACAGCTTAATGACACTTACAACCAAATCATATCAATTATATTAGATCATCTTATTTATCCCGTTGGGATCCAGGTTAGAATAGGTCCTCAGTATCCTTTATTTGTCGTAAGAGGCGACTAAATGGGGCGGTCCTTCGGGTGAAACTGTAAAAACCGAGGCCCCTTGTGACAGCAAGTGTGACACTACAAAGATCCCTACCTGCTCAAGGACCATAAGCGCCGAACATTGACCTAAATTTTGTAGCCTTTTACCGGCTATGGTGACGTCTCAATATGAGTGAAAAATTCCCGAGAGGGACGATAAACAAAACAAAAATCAAGCAATGCTATTTGCATAGAAACACCTATTTGTAGTTTAGTTTTACTTAACTCGCGTGAAGAAATTTAGATCAGTCCTCTGAGGTTGTAATTTTCCAAGCAATATGTCGTTTAAAAATTTGATTCAAGTTGTTGTTTGCAATTCCATGGTTGTACATATGACATTAAACTACAAAGCCAACAAACACTTAAATCCAAATGAAATCTTTATTCGTGTTTCGATAGCTTGCTCTTTTTAACATTGTCAGTAAGTGGAATCTCTTGACATTGTATTTACATTTAGCATCGTGTACTTTCGCAGATGTATCCCATTCTCTGGGACCCGAAAGGTGAAACGTAGCCCCACTGGTAGCCCTTCTTCATAATGAAAGCGTAGTTCGTCACATCTTGAGCGCCGGCAACATAACCAAGTCCCTGACCAGGGAAAGCCTGGTAGTTCATTCGTGACCCATCGGACCATTTCCATTCTCCTTTACGATACACCCCACCAATAAACCATCCGTCGGCATTATATCCGGCTAATAAAAACATAGCAAAAGAGCAGTGCATGATTTTGTTTGAAAATGATGGTAGATACATGAAAGGTGAAGATAACGAACAGTGATCAAACTCATAACTCCTACAAGCAATACAAAATCGATAGTTGGGCAAACACGGACCCCTGGACACACCAGAGGTGGGATCAGGTGCCTAGAAAGAGTAAGCATGTAATTGTAATGTAATTTATCCGATAACATGATCAAAAGGGATCATTGCTCTACATGCAAACCCGATCCCGCCTTTGGTGTTTCAAGGGGTCCGAGTTTGACCTTTTTTCAATTTTGTATTCTGCATAGATTTATAACATTGGGCACTATTTGTTATCTTCACCTTTCTCATCATTATAATTTGATTTCAAAAGAGCAGGGTTTGTTTACAATTATATTGTTTTCCTAAACAAAGAATTAAAATTCGTTGGAAATAAAATTTTCTCAGAAAGATTTTAGAACAGATAAATTCATGAACACTTGATCTGATTACACATCTAATAACATACGGTTTTCTCGGTTTAGGAACTTTTGAAGAAACATATCCTCCTCGAAATTGTCCACCTTCAGCAAGGCCATCCCCATCCTCTCGCACGCTCTTTTGGCGTCTTTCCAGGAGCTGATCCTGGAATTCTGTCTTCTGACGTCATATTTCTGGCAATACCGACGCCCGGACACTGTGCCTGTGAACAGTGGTGTTTAGAATGTCTGTTAGAATACAGGAGATTGCGTAGCAAAAGTACATCATTAAAATCAATATTCTATTAAACTAAATTGTTAATCGGACTACGAATCCGCTAAGGATTGAGGGTGAAAGACCAATGAACCAGACCCATGTATAGTACTAACTCACATAGTAACTTTTCAATTTTTTAAAGTACTGTTTTGGCAATATATTTATGAGTGTCTTCTGTTTTGTAATATGAACGTGACATACATGTAGTAAGATTGAACCAAGTCCAAAAACAAGACGTTGAAGGACACATGTGACGTTTCTTAATAATATATTATTTTTCATGACATTTCAAGTACAACTCCCTTGTATCCTATCTGGTTTCTACAAAGACTTGGGTATATTACTATGTCTGTTTGAAGTTAGCATATTTTTATTGTTTCTGATTGTGGCGCGTAAAATGAAAAATCAACTCTTTATGTACATGTATCACAGAAGGATGGCTATATGGTTATTATTAAGTTGTAGCAAAGGGGAGAAAATTATTGGATCATTCGAAAATCAAAACTGGAATCCCTGTTTTACAAATTAGGTGATCTAACCAGTCTTTATACGAATGATAGTAACATCACTACAATGTAATATTTTAACCTATTCCGGAAATCTTACGAGAACACTTCACATCGAGGAGATGAAAAAAGAGTTTTAGAAAATGGCAAAAATGCAAGCCTGTGTCACCGCGTAAATCATGGTATTGTCATTTCCAAGAAATAAAGAGTGCTACAATGCAATTGTATGCAGTGGTATGTAAATCTATTGTATACAGTGGTATGTAAATCTATTGTATACAGTGGTATGTAAATCTATTGTATACAGTGGTATGTAAATCTATTGTATACAGTGATATGTAAATCTATTGTATGCAGTGATATGTAAATCTATTGTATACACTGGTATGTAAATCTATTGTATACAGTGGTACAGTATACAAATTAAGTGTTTACAGTGTGTACAAAGCAACTGTCCTATGTAAATTAAAATTACTCAAAGGCGTGCAAATTAATGGTATACCACCCTATGCACACAAGGTACATGTACAGTATGCCACTGATCAGGGGGGGGGGGATGACTCGTAATTGTTAAATTGGTTGATTCTTAATTCTAATGTTTTTGATCACATGAGTTCAGTGGGGAACCAGGTTAGAATAGGTCCTCAGTACCCCTTGCTTGTAGTAAGACGCGACTAAATGGGGCGGTCCTTCGGATGAGACCGCAAAAACCGAGGTCACGTGGGACGATAAAGATCCTTCCCTGCTCAAAGGCCGTTAGCGCCGTGCATGGGCCTGAAAATCGCAGCCTTTCGCCGGTAATGGTGATGTCTCCATGTGAGTGAAAGATTCTCGAGCGGGACGTTAAACAATATTCAATCAATCAATTAACCATATGATTTCCATGGCAAGGTTCACGTACAATAATGCTATCGACGATATAATAGTAGCAAGTGGAATAATCTAAGTTACGACTGTTCTTTTTGATATCGCAGAGTTACATCTCGTTGACCTGAGTTTATGAACTTACTCTCAATTCCCTCCTAGTCTTGTGGACCCCCTGCACAATGCAGTGCGCGACATTTGGCCTAATGTATTGCGAAATGTAATACCGATTAATGGTGGGTTTTCTTTTTCTCCATGTCTGTAAACTTCGGCGAATTTCTATCTCACAGGTAAACAAATAATTTTAAAGGAATAGTTTTTACTGATAGTTTTACGTTCCGTCGAGAATGTTTCACTTATAGTAAGATGTCACTAGTTGTAAGTGAAGTACCACACATTCTACATAATATACGCCAATACTCCATGGGGGTTGTCACGTTTGGATTTAAAGGGGCATGGTTATAGATTACTTAATAGAAAATAGCATGTTCAAAACAAAATCGAGATGTGCCAAACGCTTAAAACTGTTTAACTATGTTCAGATTTAACTTGTAAATTGAAGAAGAAAAAATTGCTTTAAACGAAACTTTACCAGTATATTTAACCAATGTAAACAAAAGCATGGCACAAGCCTTGTTTACATAACAAAGAAATGTGAGCTCTCTATCTCCCGTGTATCTCGATAACTGACATTCAAATGTTTGCTGACCATTAGAAATACCTTAGTTAAGAATTAAAAATGGAAAAATAAAATTTGAAAATTTTCAGCTCAAATCGTGTCCATGCCCCTTTAAGGATAAATATGAAGATATTTTATTCTATTGTGTGTTATTCTTTACATTGCTTTCCCCCGTGTTTTTTTTTAATTAGCCTATGCTAGGTGCGCACATATAGGGTAAACCGAGGATACGAACCCTCTCCCACCTGAGCTTGATAGGAAATAAATATTATAAATTCGCCGATTTTTATCCACACTTCCAGATGTTAAATACTAAATGTTGGTCCCGAGTATAGATTGAACCCCTTCCCTGGAGAGAACCCACTCCTGTTTTAATTTTCTCATGTACATGTACATGTACCTGCGCTCGCTCTAACAATGGTGCAACATATTATGATAATCCCGAAGATTTGAAAAATGAATACAGTTCAAGAAGTTTGTTTCACTTAGTATGTCTGAATTCATTAACCCTTGAATTACGATTACTTGTAACCGAACAATACGAACGTTTAAAGGCTACAGAAAGAGATTTTACCCAATATGAGGACTAGGACAACTGCATAACTCAATATACTCTTCGTCTTCATCTGAAAACAAGAACAATACCACGCCTACATGACTAGTATCAGTTATCATAAAATTCTATTGTTTCCCAATCAAAGTCATTTTTCTCGTAAATATTGAAATTGATATTCTATCATATTTAATTTATTTCACCGCCAAAAGGGCGTTAAATCCCAAGCAAACAATCTATAAATCAATCTTATCTATATCTTGATTCAATATGCTATTATTATTTTTTTCATCTCGTGTTTTGTTATACCTTTAGCTATGAAATCAGATGAATGATACTTACTGCGGTAAACTTACAATGCTTAATGCTGAGGAAAATGTACGCTGTCCATTTATAACCAAACTACATGATATATGTCCACATTGGCTGCCATTTCAATCTGGTTGTTCAATTAACGTGATTAATGGATTGGTATAATTATCACTAATACGCTATTGGTTTGTCATCTGGTATCGTTTATGAGAACAGGCTGACACGGGGATGAAACAGATTGTAAAGTGCATTGCCAAAACGAATATTCCAACATCCATTGGTCAACATTAAAATATACTTGCATGAGGAAAGAAAAAAAATTTCCTTCAATAAACGTTTCTATAATTCTAGATTACACTTTATTGTATTCCGTTTATTCATTTCAAAGAGAGAATTATATTTTGTTATCAAGAAAATTAAATTCCTTGAAAAGTATTAAAAAGAAATCCACATGGTGCATGTACAAGATGCCGTGTTCTGAGACTTTCCCTCTGCAATATCAACTCGTGTACAAATCGTTTCCGATCGGACAAATAGAATACTCCACCACATGCTTTTTGCCCTATGAAATATTATTTTGTAAGGAGGGGTCTACGGTTTAGCCCCGATTTTGTTTTTTGTTTTTTTCAAAATGTGGATGGTCGTCGTAAGTATTTTAAGAAATGCTGTATTTACGTATTCACCAGATATGAGTATGAGTTTCCCCTGTTAAAATACATTTCTAATAATCTTCACATTCCTAGCATTATATTTTCCCGGCATGATCATTTGGCATTTTGATGATGAATTTCATATGATGAAAGATAACAGGCAGAATTATTTCATTGAATTTCACAGCTGCATTACTGCATGCGCAATAAAACTTTTTTTTAATATAGATAATTTGTAATACCCCCTATATGCCATCAATTACGGAAAAGAAAGGTAAAGATGACGAGCATGTTTGCTAAACTCTTTATTTTGTATTGCGTATTGGAGTTATGAGATTAATCACTGATCGTTATCTTCACCTTTCATGAGATTAATCACTGTTCGTAATATTCACTTGTTCAATTTATAGATCCCACTTGAACGTTTCCAAAATGTGTATACTGTGTTGGTGCATCAGTTGTTAAAAATATTCGAGAGTGTTCATTTTGTGGAAAGTAGTATCCCAATAACACTAGATTTTACATCTAGTACCCTATACATGGAAATATTAATGAATTGTATGACAAGAAAAACCTGTATCTGCATGAAAGGCCAAGTATTGAATGCAGTAATATTAAAAACACATGCATTGCTTATGTATCAAATAAAATTTTGTTTTGCCGACCTTGTGAAAAAGATGCATTTTCGTTGCATGTTGAAAACACCTGGCACTTTTCTGCCAGCTCGAAAATTACCACTGCAGGTACTATGATGTATGGCATCAGCCGCATAAAGGCCCCTAGCAAATCCTATCCTACCTTTAACTTCGACTACCCATTCATCGTTTCTATCCTTGCATATGAAAGGTGAATATAACAAACAGTGATCAATCTCATATAAGCAATACAAAATAGATACCGTAGTTGGGCAAACACAGACCCCTGGACACACCAGAGGTAGGATCAGTGCCTAGGAGGAGTAAGCATCCCCTGTCGACCGGTCACACCCGCCGTAAGCCCTATATCCTGATCAGGTAAACGGAGTTATCCGTAGTCAAAATCAGTGTGCCAAGAATGGCCTAACAATCGGTATGAAACACGTCAGACAGCATTTGACCCAATGATAGGTTGTATTGACGAACTAGATCGTTATCACGACCATAGAATTTGCGAAATGCTGACTTCAATCGAGATTGTTGAAACCCCTGTACCATCAACTTCTTTGTCAGTAGGTTGCCTCGATTCAAAAACTGACTATATGCAGAACAAGCTCTTGCGTACTGAATCAGTTGAGAGATATAAACACAATATGCAGGTGATAATGGAATATTGCTACATAAATATGGGAAGTTGACGATGGAGAAACTAAAATCATCCCGTTTGTCATACAGTTGAGTTGTCAGTTTGCCGTTAATATCTGTTCCAATGTTGATTGAAACTGTCATTTGAACCGAGTGTACACCATGCGGTTTTTTTCCGTTTTGCATTATCATGCACTGGTTTTCCGCAAAATAGACAGTCTTCTTTGAAATTAAATTGCTTTTCTGATCTAAGTAATTTGGATGGAATAGAGATTACCGGTGATGTTGATTTTCTTTTCAAACTTTTTATGACTAGGGGATTGACATAAGTGCGTCGGTATTCCTCAGGAACGACCTGTCCAGTCCTAGTAGATCTAGAATCACCTCTTTCAGGGCTTGCTTTGTTAATACCAATGCTTCCCTTTTCCCGTAATTCACTTGTTTCCCTGTACCTAGATCTTTGTTGGAGAAAACACACAAATCCATTTCTATATTCATTCAATTCAGCAAATAAAACTTTTTTGATTCTGTGCTTTAATTTTTTAAATTATATTGTGAATTGTACGTACGAGATAGTAAGTCGTTATTACGAGATAATAATTATGACGTACATTGTACGTACGAGATACTAAGTCGTACGAGCGACACAATAAGTCGTAATAATGTTATAAACAAAATTTTAGCAACAAGTTCATTATTGTTCAAAATAAAAAGAATAGATTCTAAATATTGCAACTTTTGTCACTCTGAGGAGGAAACAATAGAACTTATTTTATGGGAATGTAATTGTTTACAACTATTTCTTATAGAATTCAAACAATTTTTAGAAGATAAGACTGAGCGACAGATTACAATTACAAAGACATCCTTTATTTTAGCTTGTATTGAAAATAATATTTCTGAAGTATTTTGTCTATACTGCAAGATGCACTAAGAAACCTTTAAACTTGCTCGCTGCAATATCACAAATGAAATTATTTTATGAAACACACAAATATATAGCATATAAGAATGGTGAAAAGAAAAAAATTGATACTCAATGGAACAGATGGAACTTAATATTTACTTAAAACATGCATCTCTTTTTCTCTCTTTCTCACCATCTCTCTCCATGCACATAATGATAATTATATATGACTTGTTGTATTCATGTACTTTATTATGTATACAAAAACCAATTTTTAAAAAGTCGTACGAATGACATAATAAGTCGTAATTACGAGATAATAAGTCGTATAAACGACACATACTAAGTTGTAGGTACGACATGATAAGTCGTTATAACGAGATAATAAGTTGTAATTTCGAGATAATAAGTCGTACAAACGACATAAGTCGTAATAACGAGTACTAACTCGTACGTACGAGAAACACTAAGTCGTACGAACGACCTAATAAGTCGTTATTACGAGATACTAAGTCGTAATAACCAGATTATAAGTCATAATAACGAGATAATGGGATACTTTCTATGGCCCAATGCTTCTTGATGAGATTTTATTAAACAAAATTCTGTATACTAGTATGGAAAACTTTGATCCTCTATTGTAGCCTCATCCTATCCCCGAGGGCCATGATCTTAACCTAGTTGAATCTGCAATATGTCAGAAAGCTTTTCATGTAAATTTGTACTTTTCTAGCCGAGTGGTTTGAGAAGATCTTTAAAGATTTCCCTATTATATTTGCTTATAAAACTTTGATCCCCTATTGTGGCCCCATCTTACCTCCGGGGGCCATGATGTTAACAAACTTGAATTTGCACTATGTCAGAAAGTTTTCATGTAAATTTCAGCTCTTCTGGCCTAGTTGTTTTTGAGAAGATTTTTAAATGAACTCACCCTAATTTTGCATTTTTGTGATTATATTCCCTTTGACTCTCCATTTAAACAAACTTACAAGCCCCTTGTCCAAGGATGCTTTGTGCCAAGTTTGGTTGAAATTGGCCGAGTGGTTCTGGAGAAGAAGTCGAAAATGTAAAACGTTTACAGACAGACGGACAACAGGCGATCAGAAAAGCTCAGGTGAGCTAAAATTTGAAGAAAAAATATATAGCATATATTGCTTGTTTGAAGTGTTTATTCAAATTTTAGCATCTTTATGACAAATTATGTGTACTGAGGATAAGTTTGAGATTTACCGAGGAATCTGAATGTTAAAAATAGTATGTTGAGGAGGGTCTTAAAATATTTCAAAGAATTTCCTGAAATATCAGAACATACATGTCGCAATTAATGTGAGATTCAACGTAGAAACTTGAAACATACTTTGAGAGAGAAACATTTGAATTTTATGAGAATTTGTGATAAATCTAAGATGTATAGAAAACGTGACAAATTAATACATGTACAAGATATTCTTGGAAATCATTGCATGAGAAAATATTACAGGTTTATTTTAATGAGGTGATGTGACTAGCCAGATCCACACCAGCGTCTGTTGTATCCTCGGGTACAATATCTTTCAATCCCATCTCTATCTCTTTGAAAACCTTCCAAACTTTTTCGGTCAAAGCTCTGCTTATTTTCCCTCCGTCCTCCGAGTAGACTTGTTCCTTCATTCTAGTAAAAAAAATAAAACTAATATAATATAAACATGTCACTTGTTCCTTCATTCTAGTAAACAAACAAAACTAATATAATATAAACATGTCACTCGTTCCTTCATTCTAGTAAACAAATAAAACTAATATAATATAAACATGTCACTTGTTCCTTCATTCTGGTAAACAAATAAAACTAATATAATATAATATAATATAAACATGTCACTTGTTCCTTCATTCTAGTAAACAAATAAAACTAATATACATGTAATATAAACATGTCACTCGTTCCTTCATTCTAGTAAACAAATAAAACTAATATAATATAAACATGTCACTCGTTCCTTCATTCTAGTAAACAAATAAAACTAAATAAATGTATTATAAACACGTCTCCTACGTAAAGTACTCTATGAAACTATAGTAAATGTGGGATTTTACACCCGTTTCTCTGTACTTATAAATAACCACACTGGTCATCTACAGTCCATGTCTATATTTATAGCGACTTGCGTGAACACTGTACATGCTATTACTCAATGTATCGTTACATACAGCCCTGATTCTTCAACTCTCGATATAGCATTCAGGAAGAGTAGGTAGACCGTGACGGCAATAACAGAATCAATGTAGTAATATCTTCACAGCTTTAGTTGAAACAGTATTTTGTGTGTTTCGGGGACAGTACCAGTAAAATGAAAATTACGGAGAGGACTTATATAGGCAGTGCCTTCTGTCCAATCCTATTATGAATTATCATAATAAAATAATGTTTAAATTAAAATGAAAAGTAAATAATTACATTGCATGTTCTGCAAAAATTCGTTAATATCTTGCTACTCTAAAACATAAACAACTAGATATTGTGATGGCAGGCATCACAAAAGGGCCCCACTTTGTGGCGTCATTTGCTAAGGTCGATGTCCATATCTCTTTTATGTAGGTCAAAAAAGTCGAAACTCAAATTTGGTCCGCAACCCACTATATACATGTACATTTAAGTACATGAATAATGTCATAGCTGCAGAGATAGCCAACACGGACGTACACGCTGACCACTCCAAGGTTGCTACCTAAAGGCGGGGCTCTAGTAATCGACATAAAAGACTTATTATATGTATGTACAGGTATGTAAAATTTTACTTCTCTAGTAGGACATAAGGGTTCAACAAATTGTTCTCCTTTGCTAGGCTAAACACGGCGTTTCCATTGGTGCCATGAATCCAGTTGGCACCGAGTTCAATCAGGGCGGGGTTTCCATGGTATTCACCAAACGTATGTGTGTTTATCCTCCCACCAATTCTGGAAAATATTAAAAAAACCAATGATTTTGAATTTTCTCAGGAAATTCTGTTTCTATTTATATAATACGAAGACAACGAATTCAGTGAGTAAACACAAACACCAGTTTTATGGTGATGACGATGTTTGAGCTGCTACTTAGAATGACAATGTAGGGTTTTGAGCAACACATATTAGTAAATAATCATAAATTTGTTTTTTAAATTTCGTTGGATATTTCTTAAAGATTGTTGATCCAAAAAGGAGTAAAGGCGTGGATCAACAGCAGTGTAACCGTGTTTGCTTTCTATCATTGGTGTATTTTCCATCACATATTGACATTTTTAAATGTGTGAAAATGAAATTTATATTCACAATTTTTCCCAAAGAATATACGAAAAAACGATTCTGGTAATTTGCAGCTTCTTTTTTGCTGTACATTACAAATAAAAAGATATTAATGAATACCATTGTGTGAATTTGTCATTTATTGAAATTACAAATGACTACCAACTAAAATTGCATATTACATAATCATACATAACAATGAATTGGCTGTGGGCTTACATTATAAAATTGACTAATAACTACAAAATGACTAGATAGTGTTTAAAACAGGCTGACTAGTCATATGACACAAGTAGCCCAGCCAATAAAACATGTACAAATGCTAAAAACAATAACTAGAGCAAAAAGGTGGTCACAAAAAAGGGTCATAAAGCGAGGAAGCATGCTGTATATAGCATATGAGTTATGAAATCTATGCTTTAGTATATATAGACATGCAATCATGTCCAAACCACAGATAAAAAGCAAAGTAACCCGTAAAGAAATTTTGCGAATTCAAATGTCTTTAACATTTATTCGACCGCAAATTCAAACGACACAAAAAAAGATTGACAATTCTTAAATAAAAACATAGTCGACGTTTGATACCGGTTGCTGGCCTCCAGAATCTGTACATCCGTGAGGCCAGACTTGAGGTGCTCTGCTGCCGACAGCCAGGCCATTCCGGCCCCCACCACAAACACGCTGCCCCTGGTGGACACGTTTTGTAAGATTCCCATACATATTGAATATTTCGCTGATTAGAATTTACTCGTGAATGGGTTGTTTCATCATAGACCTTTATGGGTATGCCTGCTTCATTGACTTTCATAAAGCATTTGATACCGTTATTCATTCAGGAATTAAAATTAAACTCTTAAAATTGGGAGCTGGAGCAAATTTTATCAGGTTATTAAAGCATGTACTCTTCAAGCAAGTCCTGTGTTCGTTAAATAAAGGTAGGTCTCAAACAGGGTGACGATTTAAATCCAAATTTGTTTAAAGTATTTATCAATGATCTTTCAGATTATCTCAATTCATCACCAGATCCTGTGGTTTTAAATTCTCGAACATTCCATTGTTTAATGCACGCTGATGAGATAATTTTACTTTCCTCCTCAGCGAATGGTTTACAACAAAAACTAAACATTTTGCAGCAGTATTGTAATGATTGGTGTCTGAGTATTAATTTATCAAACACTAAGCTCCTAATTTTTAATAAGGCACGCAGACTCTTGAAATATAAATTCTATTTGGCTGGTATTGAACTTTCAAAAGTTTCGGTTTAAATCGCGTCCATGCCCTTTTAAGTAGAACGTTTTTGTTGAATTGTACAGTAGATTCTTCTGCATGTTGTTGGAATATCCCCTTGCACTTAAAACATGAACTCTGTAACTGTTTTTGTTAACAAATGGGTCCTTTTCACTCTTCTTTAAAATCAGCATTCACTTTACACATGAATAATGACCATCTCTTTTTTAAATAACTTCCTAGTTTGTTTGTATTCACATTCTTGGTAATCTGATTTTGAATTGAAATCAGCCTCATTATTGATTACAAAAAATTAAGTCTACTTTCATGTTTTAATTGCTACCTGTAATTATTCACTGAACTCTGTAGTGTAAGACATAAAGATGCATACTTATGTACATCTACATGATGTCTGGAACAGGGTGTAAAGTGTTTCAGATTCCTTCTTTATTATGTTGACATGAATATGTGTGGCACTTGCTACTTGGTATGTGTGAGTAATATGTGTATTTTTCTTTCTGTTTTTTTTTTGGGGGGGGGGGTTCAGTTGTTTGTTTCTTCTTCCCTTCCTTGCTTGACAAGTATCAAACTATAGAGATTAATTTCATTTTATTTGTATTCTAAAAATGCTTCATGCACTAATTAACTAGAACACAGTAGTTAGTTATTTATTAGATAAGTAGTTGTGAATGATGGCTTGGAAGATTCCATTCATTTCTATAGAATCTGGTCAGCATCCGTCGTGCGTTCACAATTCAGCACCTTTACCTTCCGATAACTACCATTAAAATTCTCTTTTCAAATTTTCAAACACTGCCAAAACGTCACCAAACTTCGAAACTCTTCTCTACAACCTCACATCTGTTTAAAAAAAAAAATCAATTGCATAGTCATTAAGAGCAGGGAGCCCTTTATCACATTTGTAAATTTCAAGACAGAGGTTCTGACTGCAGGGTGGGACCAAACTTGGTAGATAGTTTTTATTGGTAAAACGTTTTAATATCATCTTCTTTAGTGCTATCGATACCAAAATTAAGACTAAATAGATATTTAAAAGGATCAGGTAGCCCTTTACCAAATTGTAAATTTCACGATCCTAGGGGTAGAGCTTTGGTTCCCGGGACAAGTTGGGCCAAAATTAATATATTAAATCACTAAATTGTGCTTAACAATGTCATATACAGTTTATATGTCAACATAGTCAACAATTGTTGACATTGTTTCCCATCCATATCTGTAATTTCCTTATAGAAAATGTATCATTTAATTGCGTGAAAATAGAGAGTAATGCATGCACTTCCTCTCCTGTTGTTTCTTCTCATTAACTTTACAGACATTTATGAAGTCGGCTTAGCGCTTTTCAGTACTTTGATTTCCGACATGGAACTATTTCACATGCTTAGAGCCGGTCAGTTGCAATACACGCACATGTGCTTATCTTGTTCAGAAGACGCGCGTGTACTGTTGCATTGTATTATTCAATAAAATGATTTCGTGATATGAATAAAAAAAAACACCCCATGTCCACATCGAGTGTCGTGAAGAGAAGAAAATTGCGTGTCATTGTGCGATAACAGTGAATCAAAATTTGTTATCGCTTTACACGACAGCTTTTTTCTTATCACTTTACACGACAGCTTTCTACAGCTTTTTTCGCCGCTATGTTCAACAGACCTTATATTTGAAAACACACAGGTAGGTTCTGTTTAGAAGCAGATGTTTAAAGTCATCTTGGCCATTTTCTTTTGAAGTATAAGAAATAATCATATTTGATTTTTAAAAAAAAATATTTTCAATTTTAGATATATCATTTGTAAATAAAAATCCCTTAAAGCGCCAGGTCATGAATGCCTATCTCTCACTGGGTTTTTTTTTAAACGTGTAGGCTTACTTTAGAAACGGCGTGTTTCTATCTCCAATTCAATACATTCCCAAACTCGATTCAGCAGATTTTGACACTAACGTTTTGCTTAGCAAGTGCATTTGTTTATAAAATGTGCATCAAAATGTGATTTCCTGAGGGACCGGTCAATATTTATTGGGGGATGGGGGTGGGGGGTGGGGACCGGTGCAAAATGCAATAGGACACACATTCATTTTGACTTACATACTGATAGGACTCCAGCTTTTTTTTATTTTCAACACTGATAGGACAGCTATATAA